>NW_027310336.1:0-98238 GCF_047496795.1 Chiloscyllium punctatum
TTTACGAGATGATATGATTATCTTATTTTCTACTTGAATTGAGCTTCATTCTCAAATCGCAGACTGCTGCACAAATACATGCATCTTTGTTATAATCCAATCAAAGTTTCGAGATGACTTGAAGATTAGGATAAAGTATCCCTTTTTTTCACTTTTTCAATTAATTTGGCGATGAAAATAACTGAAGTATTTGAAGTTCAGAAATAATTTTCATTTCACGCCATACTGTGAGACACTGAATGCAAGGCTCCACGTGGTTAAGCAAACGTACTCCTGATGATTGTCAGCAAATTGTGTGTTTTGGGGATCTCATTGCCAAAGTGACCAAGTCTTGTTCTGAGGACTATTCCTTTGATAACCATGTCACCTGCGTTTGCTTTCGGCATCCAAGTAAAATGTTAAAAATATATTTAAATCAGTTCCTGAAGAGGGAAGTTTGAAGGGTTTGGGAGTGGAGCTGGGACTGGTTTAGTTTTGAATTCTGTTCGTCATTGACTTGTTGAACAAAATAGTCTGCTTCCATGCTGTCTGACTTTATTATTGTATGATGACATGCAGTGACATCAGAGTGAGACATGTGAGATACTGATTGTCTTGCCAGATAATATGAACAAAAAAACAGTTCCCGATGGAGTTATCAAATCGAATTCGCATTTGGTGTGTTTGGCCCTCGCTAATGGCGATGTTCTGTTGAACATGACAACAAAAACGATACTCGATGACTTAAGTGTGAATGCAGAATCCGACAGTGCTCAGATGAAAGGATCTAATTCAGCCTGTCCGATCGAGACTCGTTTGTTGGATGGCGAAATTCATCTTGAAAGGTTCCTCAAGATTGTTTTCTTTCCACTTCTTTGCAGAAGTTTGCACGTTTCATGTCAGAAATACTTTCGCTTTCCATTACCTTTATTGCAACTACAATGACCACATTTCCTGGAAAGGCATGTGTCATCATTTCCTGTCCTTCCATGAGGAGTGATTTTGACATCATTTCTACGTGCTTTCTGTGACCAATTGTTTTGAATTAGAGTCCTCTACTTCTGCCAATGGAGATACTTTTCACGATTTGTATTCAATGTAACCTCCACTGAAACAACACGATGAATTTCTTTGAACTTTTAGTGATTTTGTGATCATCCAGTGAAACCAGAACCAGAACTACATCAAAATTGCATCGAAATAATCATCAGTTACGTTCAACATAGCTTGTTTAACTCAGCATTTTACCTTAATTTTGTTAAAGGCTGAGGCGTTGCGCACTCAATGAGATGTGATCTCAATCTGTGCGAAACCAAATAATTTCAATGCTGGTAGCACTCACAATCCGAAAATACAGCATTCCAATGAACTTTCCATCGGCTGAAATAGAGTAGAGCGAAGAACCATTAATTGAATCGGGGTGAAATGTGCATTTTTAGATTTGTTTCATTTAGCGAAAACAAGCATGAATGTAGGTTTTCTGAGAAAGTGACGCTGTATGAAGTGAACTTTTGAAAAATGGAGATACCTGTATGTATAACTCCTTTTGTCATTTTTTAACAGCCACCTTCTCTAAGTAACGTGTTAAATGTAATATTTTACGAATTTGTCCAACAAAAATGACTCGCAACACACTTTATTGAAATTAATTTGCATCTGCTGTGATATTCATCTGGTATTCTTGAATACCCTGCGGAATTTCATACACATTTCGATATTCCCATCATGTCATGTTTTGAGATATTGCTCTGGATAGCTCAGATCAACCGTCAATGTATCTCAGAAAAGACAGAAGTCAAATCACTGACTTTGGGAAATTCAACTCAGAGACAGAAAGTGATACAATCATGGAGGCAAACAGCCTCCGTGAATAGAACCTTTTGTAAAGCTCGGCCATGCCATCCAGTTATTCTAACCTAATGTGGTCCCAATTGTCACCACTTGGCACTTATCAATCCAAATACTCCATATCATAGCATTCAGATGGCTTTAAATGTTGTAATTGTACCAGCCTCCAACACTTCCACTGATAATTCATTACATTAACCCAGTACACTCTGCGTGAAAAAAAAAGTTGCCCGTTAGATTCCTTTCATATGTTTCCTCTCTCAACCTCAGCCTACAGCCTCGAGTGCTGGAGGTCAGCACGGCACTGTAAAAAAGAGCGTTGTCTATTTCGCCAATTCATACCCCTCACGATTTTACAACCATCTATAATGTCACCCCTTAGCCTCCTACATTCCAGCAAAAACAGCCCCAACTTATTCAGCCTTCTCCTTACAGCTCACATACTCCAACCATGGCAACATCCTGGAAAGTGCTTTCTGAACCCTTTTAAATTTCACAACATTGATCCGCGAGGAAGGAGACCAGAATTGCCCACAACGTTCCAAAAGGGACCCAAACATTGTCCTGTACTGGCCCACGTGACCTCCCAACTCTAATACTTTGTACTCGGACCGATAAAGGAAAGCATACAATTGCATTCTTCACTATCCGATCTACCTGCGACTATACTTTCAAGAATCTAAGAACTGCACTGCTAAGTCGCTTTGTTTAGTTAAGCTCCACATGATCTTACCACTTAGAGTATAAGTCCTGCTCCGATTTGCTTTTCCAAAATGCAAAAACTCGTATGTAATGAAATTATGAACAACCTGCCTCTTCTCAGCCTATTCGCCCATCTGATCAGGGTCTTGTAATGCTCTGAGGTAGGCTTCTTTGCCGTCCACTACACCTCCAATGTTGGTGTCATCTGCAAACTTGCTAGCTGTACATCCAATGTTCAGATCAAAGTCATTCATATGAATAACGAAAAACATTTGATGCACGACCGATTATTGTGGCACTTCACTGGTCACACGCCTCCAGTCTGAAAAGCATGCCTCCACTACCAGCCTCTCCCTTCTATCATAAAGCCAGTTGTGTATCCAAATGGCTAGTTCTCCCTGCACTCGATGAAATCTAATCGTATTAAGCATTCTCCCATGAGGAACATTGTCGAGCGCCTTACTAAAGTCCGGAAATATGACGTCAATCACTCTGCACTCATCAATCGACTCTGTAACTTCTTCAAAACACAATCAAATATGCGATCCATGATCTCCAACGCACTAAGCCATGCTGCTGATCACTCAGTCAGTACTGGCCTTTCCAAATACACGTAAATCCTATCGCTTGAAATATCCTCCAACAACTTGCTAAGCGCTGATGTCAGGCTCATCCAAACATTACTTATATCAGAAATAACATTATCATTCACGGCATTTCATTACATCCCTGGCACACTTCTAAGTTCCTATTCATATTGATTCAGTAAATTTAATCAGATACCCAACTGTAACCTTTCTTTGTTTTCAAGCTGTCTTGTCAATATCAGTTTCCATTTAGACATTCCGTAAACAGCATTACTGCTGTGATTCATCCCACTTTCCCCCTTCCATTCGAAGTCATCTTTTTTGAGTAGGCAGCATAGTACTGAGTTTGAGGTCACTGGACCAGACTTTGTCTGACCAACACAGTGTCCTTTTTTGCATCAGATTCTGCAGAGTCCATCTCAAACCCTTCAGGCAGTATCCGAATGGCGAGGAATTCCTGGTCTGAATTGTACTGATCAAATAACCAGACATGTTGTGGCAAAGTTCGAAGGGAATCAGTTAAAATAAAGGCATTGTGTACAGTTTTCAAAAAACTTTCCTGTCTGTTTTCATTGAGTTTGAGAATATATTTCTGTACACAATGTATATTGACGTCACACTGTTTAATTTAGGTGATATCTTTAAATGTTCCTTCCCGTGCGTATTTTTTCTCAGTCACACTACACTTCAATCTCTTAGTCAAATTGGTTTCACCTGTTCGCACCTAACAACAAAGGAATCTTCATTCAATATTTTCATTCTGGCTCCTTCCCGACAGTTTCCAGTTCCAAATATGCTCTTTCTTATTTGCCTTACATTCGGTGGCACGGTGGATCTGTTGTTACCCAGTTTTACAGACCCAGAGAACCGTGATTGATTTCAGCCTCGGGCAATTGTATCTTTGATGTTTGCACATTCAGTTTGTATTTACATTAGTTTCCTCCCACAATTATGTTGAGTTTATGTGGCTTGGACATAGGAATGCAGGATGGCGGTAATCAGCTTGTGTGTAAGAGTGAGTTGGATGTTTTTCAGAGCAATGGTATGGACTCAATGTGTTGAATCCCTTGCTTCCATGCTGAAGATATTCTATGATGATTACTTAATCTCGATTACGCTTCAATTCTCTCAGAGTTCCTGGTAATACGAATTCTCTGCCTGGCTCTGTGTTCCCGCATTGCCGCGCACACAGACGCACATGAGGTTAATTTAAAAGTAGAAATAACAACAGTTACTTTTATTATCCCTCGGGGATTGAATGTTAAGGGACATTGCAAGCAACATGACCAAGACATGAACGGGAATGCAAAAAAGAGATGAAGGTGAACGATATCCATCTGTTGCAGCTTCCATAACTATTGTAGCTAATCAGACAAAATAGGACCCGATCGGTCAGAAGAAATGCCAGACACACTTCTGGACAGAAATTGTGGGAGATGTTCAGAAGTACTTTCCACCAACGGCTGTTGACTCTATGTCGTGTGATAATTTAAGACGAAGTAAACCTATATTGTGAATATATGTTCAGCAATTTGATTACGAGAATGGGAGAAAGGTAGAAATATGGAGTTTCACAAGGCAACAGCCATGGCACACCTGACTCGACGGGATGAATGGCTGAGACCTGTCGTCTGCTCCTGGTTCATTCTCAAGAGGCACACTGCGAGACGAGATTTTTTTGTCAAACGAACAATGTTCATTGATGCAATGCAGTTTGTAGAAAATAGTACTTCTCGCAAATTGCATGTGTAATAAAGAAATTGAATGTCATTAATCTTTTGACATTTCGCATCAAATGGGCTGGCTTTGCCTGAGGTAAGATGTGAGATTCTGAAAGCTTGTCAGAGTTGCAATTGAGCAATTGGAAAGCATTCTCTCGGATTCCTACCTGTGCTTGTAGGGAGTGGGAAAACTTGGAGGAGCGATATTACGAGTCACTGACGGCAGTTATCCAAAGATGTGACAGGCTTTTGTCGAGATTGAATTAATTAATTCATTTCACTTTAATGCCGTTTGAAGTGTGGCCTTGACAAAAACATATTTTTGCTGTCCACGTGGAAGATTCAGTAATAAACATGTCATTAAACGTCAAAAATAATGTATTGCATGGCTTGCGGCGAAATGTTTTTCACCTTAGTCATTGCCAATGTCCATACTTAAGAAACTTGAAGAGTGAATAAAGTTCCAGTTGATTCTGTGGTGTTTCATCATATATCAGAACAAGTCACACGGATGGCTGTCAATGACATCATGCAGCTTTAATGATTGAAGTCCAAAAGAAAACTGCTGTGTCTCAATTAACTGTGGCATTGCATTCAATCCGATCTCTACTGAGGCGAAAGCTCAAGTTAGTTAACTGACTCTGCATTATTCAGATTCTCTAGGGAACTGTAGTAATATCAAGGCTAATTATTGCAAATGCTATCTAGAAGTGTGCAGCAAATACTAACCTTGTATTGGCAATTATATGATTATCACAAATTTGAGACACGTTAGATTTCTGTTTTTGCATGTATAATATTCAAAGTTTATGTTGTCCTTTGGAAAATGAGAGGTCATAACGCCAGATTTGCCGAAGAGTCTGCATTAATAATGGAAGGGGAGCACTAACTTCCCCCAGTACATATTTTCTTTTCTAGTTGGTTTTATCTGTAACAGTCATAGGTTGTGCGAGCCAGGAGAGTTGGGAACTCCAGTAAAACGTTTTCTGAATTTCTTTTGAGATCTTCTCTGTGGATGTCGTTGCAAACTGTCTGTAAGAATTTGTCTTTGTCTTAACTATTTTTTTTTGCCAGGGTGTGATTACTGTATTTATTCTGTAAGAATAATTAATTAGCAATCGCTACTGTATCGGGTCGTTTAGGTTTTCCAATAGTTTATTCTATGTTATGCTTTCATTTGGAATGTTTTAACCGCCATGCTTAAATATGTTCTCTTTTGCTTAAGGCTGAGTGACTTGACCAGTTGCATCATACCTGGAACATCCACTCACGTTAGCCTTTCAAAAAAAAAAAAAATTGGGTCAAGGATACATTGTTTAAATACTTTGAGTGAGGCTGGCCAGTTTCATAACTCATGCGTTGCACTCAGGAAAGATATCTGCATCTAATGGGTAACAATATTTAGAAATCTAAACTGACGATAATTGGAATTTCAGTAATAATACGGTTGTGCTTGTTTTCCACAGAAAAACAATAATCATTTCGTTCATATTCACGGCGATCTTATTCGTTATTCTTGTTTAAAAGAACCTCAGAGAGGATAACGACACTTGTTAGAGAAGATCAGCCACAGATGCAAATATTTTACAAACGTTAACCAGATTCATGGGGAAATGCCTCATTATTCTGTCGGATAGTTATGCCAGGGTCAGACATACAACAGCATACCAGGAATTTGATGAAAACGGTGACGTGGAAGAGTTGGTCACAACAGGATAATGACAGGGGAAATAAGGCACACATGATTGAAACAGACTGAGAGAGGGAATGATGGCAAAACAAAGTCAAAACCTGGCAGTAACTGAAAACAGATAGAGAGATACAAATTAAGTGTGAAGGGTAAATGAAAGAAAGATGAATGAAAGGAAGAAGAAAGAAAGAAAGAGGCAAAGAAAGAACGAGAAGTGGACCAGCTAGAAGGGCAGCAAACATGATCGTGGGATGAATGAAGTAAAACAAACACATTTTTGCATCACTTTGTATGTATTTATTACTTAGAATAATTTTAATTCGAACAGAAGGAAGTCGGTTTTGCATGGGTTAAGCTGATTTTGGTGATGGCAAACCGCTACAATATTTTGGGGTCATGGCACAAAATGTTATTTCCATGATTACCCTCGAGACGTTTTGAGGGTCAAAGATTCGAGGACAAGTTAAAAGATAATGAAGATACAGGAGTTAATATCTGAGTGAGTGGAGACAATGATGTCCATGTAATGTCTGTGACTTGGCCCAGATCAAAACAAATTGGGTTCACCAAACTCCTGATAAAATTCACTTTCAGTTTTCGCACATCCAGTCAACATTTCTTTTGGTGATTTCTGGACAGGCATAATGACACGTTTCCTGATGTTCTAAGATATGTACAAGAAACATCTTATTCGTTGTTCACCGCTCTGTCCCCAGCGATGATTCCGTTGACTACAAGGGAAGCACAGTGTTCAGCTATGGTCATCATATGACTTTCTTAGAAAATAGTGAAAAGTGATGAGCAACTCCGACCTCAAAAACAACTGCAATTGACAATAATTGAAGCTTTTCTTATTTATTCATTCGACATGTATCACATAGAACGAAAAATGAGCAGGTGCAGAGTCATGGACTGTCTGAATCTTAAATAATTGAATCACCATGTACAGATCTGGATGACAAACCTCTTTTTCACAAAAACATGAGGGGATGCGCAGTCTCGTATCTTCAGACACAGTGCAAGAGGTTCACAGTGCACAGTTCAGATTCTCAGCATGATCCATCGCCATGCCCACATTTTGCATGTCCAAATACATGAGATAGACGAGACTCTGATCGTGCTGCTCTCCCTAGATTTTAGATCAGCCACATTTGAAATATTGGATGCATTAGTCAGGGCATACTGGAACAAAACATACAGTCACATCTTACAGGGATGAGTTCCCAAGCTGAATACTGAACTGACTACTTCATGTAAGGTAGATGATCGCGGTCAAGGGCGTTTTCTTTTTCAGAATGGCGAACTGTGACTCGTGGTATTCAACAAGAATCAGTGCTCTGACATCTGCCGTTCGTGATCTATGTGAGTGATTTGGAAGAAAATGTAGCTCGTGTAATTAGTAAGTTTTTGGACGATACAAATGTTGCTGGATTCGCGGTTACTGAGGAGGATTGTCAGCGGACGCAGCAGGAAGTAATTCACTTGACGACATGGGCAGAAAAGTGGCAGATGGAATTTACCCTGGACAACTGTGAGGTGATGTACTTTGGCAATGCACGTGCAAATGGAAATTATAAAGTGAATGGCAGAACCCAACATAGGATTGACATGCTGACTGTTCTGAATGTGGAGGTGCACATATCATTGAACATGGCAGCACAGGAAGCTGACATATTAAAAAGGGACAATTGAACCTCTCCCCTCATTGGAACGGGCACTGAGTACAAGGATAGCAGTTTTATCGATATTTAATTAGGCCACACGCGCAACACCGAATACAGTTCTGGTCACCACCCAAGCAGAAGTATGTGGATGCGCTAGAGAGTGTATATTTTATTTTAAAATAGAATCCCTGAAGTGTGGAAACAGGCCTTTCGGCCGAACAAGTGCACATTGCACGTCCGAAGAGTATCCGACCAAGACCTTTTCCCTTTCAGGATAAATTTTATAGACTTTTTATGCACCTAACACACACATCCTTACAACGTATGGGCAAATATTTTGGCCAATTCGCCTAAATTGCAGATCCTTGAACTGTGGGATGAAACTGGAGCACCTGGGGAAGAAACACACAGACACACGCCTAGTCTGCAATAGAAGCTAGGACCCTAGCGCTGTGAATCAGCAGTGCAAACCATTAAGCCACTGCACCGCAGAACATCAGCACGACGTCACCGTGCTGCCCTACTTACTGGGACGGGGGCTTGAGCTGTGAAGAAAATTTGGATAGAGAGTGCGTGCTTTCAATGGAGCGCAGGAAATTGAAGAGTGACCTACTAGGTGTTTACAAATTTGTGACTGACATTGATAGAGTGGAAGCATTAGGCTTGTGCCCAACATAAGGGGTCAGTTATGAAATAAAAGAACTGGTTCAAAGTGCCACGGCGCACATTTAGGAGAGGTGTGGGAGATACTTTTTTGTGTTGAAAGAGTGATGAGAGCCTGCAATGCGTTGTCAGAGGTGGTTCTGGTGGAAGCAGAAAGAATGCCAGTATTCTACAAGCACATGGACGAAGACATTTTCAGAACGGAAAGAGTGATGTACGTTTCCTGCAAGCGAGGACGATTTTATCGTGAAAGACCAAAATGTGGCGACACATGTCTATAAGTCCAAACTGCCGGTTTCCATGGTGCATTGTTCTTTTTTCGTTGTTACAGAGTTATAGAAAATTACAGAATATAAACAACAAAGCAGGGCCTTCCGATTATAACTAACTTTATAAACTCTGGTTTTGAGCCCTCGACCAAAGTCTTTGCATTGCAAGTAAAGTTCTAAATGTTTCTGAAATATTACCAGAGTTCTGGCCGCTTACAGCCAACAAGTTAGGTATTTCCATCAACATTTGCGTAAAAGAAATCCTTAGAAGTCTCCTGAAACTCCTCTCCAGTTACTGTAAATCCATGTCCATGGTAATTCATCTGTCCGTCTCGGGGAATATTTGTTCCCTTCCATGCTATCCATCTCGCTCTGAAATTGAAACCCAGCAATCACGTTCCCATTGTCTCAAGGAAACAATCCTGTCTGCTCTTCTTCGTGTAATTTAGACAGATAGCAGTTTCCACAATCAGCATTCCTGCTCTCAATTTGTTTGGTTAGCTGACACATGGAACAATGTGCATTTTTTTCCCGGTTTTTCATACATTTTTCACAGATAATCATGAGAACACCATGCACCAAACTTTTTCAGTAAATGCTGTGTCAACCAGATTTGCAAAATAGTTTGTAATTGAGTTCTCAGCATTCTTCATGATTGTATGATCTAGACAGGAACACTTCCTGATTGGTGATTCCAGTGAACTCTTCCAACCTTTTTCACAGTTTTGTTCCTCCCTCTTGACTTTCTCGAGTTATTTACAAGTTTAAAAATTGTGATAAAAATGATTGTAACACAAAAAGGATATACGATACTGTTAGCGTGGATGAAATGATCTCAGTCCGAGCCCAGAGTGCGGTTCGACAATCGGTAATTTATTAAAGTGTTTAACGCCGGCGGAGACCAACCGAGGTCCGAATCTCGATCGCTCTCCCGTTCCACGCGCGATGTTACAAGTTATATACTTCATGAGTCAGGATGTCGGAGATTGGGTCTGAATGAGTGTGAATGGTGGCAGTCATGGCTGGAGTATGTGTGAATGTCAAACTTCCTGCCGTCCTCGGAGAGTTGGCAGCATACACAAAAGGTGTGCTGTTCATCTTTACGTAAATGGGTCCGGGTGCTATCTGCTTGTCTCTCCATGAGGGCTGGAGGCTAGCACCCCCGTCTGTTACTTCCAAAGTGTCTGTTGGATTCATCCTGTTCGTTTGGTGTTTGCCTTTTGTGTAGGACTGTTTTGCATGATCAGGATATGGGTGTGTGTCATTTGGAACCTTGACGAGATTATAAGGTGGGTTTCAGTCTGTGAGTCATGACCATTGTCTGGAGTCCTGACTAGTGTCTGGTCCAGTGTGTATTCGGATCTGTCTTTGGGCCCCCTTCTCCTGATCATGTGGTCGGGCTGGCAGCTGCTGTTTTAGAATGAATACTGCTTGCTTTAATATGCATACTGCTGGCTCTCCCGATGTGGGCCTTGCACCACGGGAAACACGGCGTGGTTTATCACCCCCCTTCATTCCCGCCTTTCGGCAAGGGATTGGCCACGTCCACACCCTCGAAGCCGACATCTTAAAAACTGTTACCCTGCCCGGTACATTCCGCCGGCCGTCATGTTGCAGTCATGGGGCCTTTGGATAGTCCCGGGAGATGGTTACATTAGTTTGAGCCCCGTGAGCTCGTGGTGTCTGATCGCTCGCCAGGAGTCCATGGCGTGGAGCATGGCATTTCTGGCCATTCGTTTCTTATGTTGGTGGCATGAGTGACATGCCACCAGGAGCCAGGCCACAGCTAGCAGAAACTGTACCCCCACGATGACATGGGAGATGATTCTGACCCAGGGGTGTATGTTGACATTCAGGCCCCCGTTCCAAACCCTCTGGGCCCAGCCCTGGGTCTGCAGAGCCGTCTCTGCAACTTACTCTGGGTCTTTGATATGGGCTTGAAATTGATGGTATAGCTTTACGGAGTGTCCCACCCGTGTCCTAAGTTCCCGCAAGACCTCGGCCAAATGTGGGATGGGGCTTGTTCGGGCTCCTGGTACTCCCTAAGGGTGTTCCTGAATTCGTCCGCGGCCTGTATAGACTCGGGCTCCCGACGTCGGACCTCCGAGATATGGGCTTGTCCAATTGTCACTGGGCGCCTAGGGGTGAAGCAGAACTCGTCCTGGGGAATCGGGCATTGCAGTCCGTTGAACTAGAAGGACGTTTCAAGGGTAGAGATACAATATTGTCCCCTGCCACCATACCCCGCCCTAGTGAAGTGGGGACCCATGGGTTCGATCTCAAGGGTGCAGCCCTGTGTGCGGTTGAACCCGCATTTCACTGTTTCACTCCACCGTAAGGGGTGGGGGCAGATTGTGATTGCCCCTCGCTGTTTGCAGCCTGCAAGCGGCATCACGTACACTGTGCCGTCTCGGGAGATGCCTGTGTCGTGTGCCATAATATATTTGAGGGAGGTGTTTTCCCGTATTACCCCAATGTTTTCGATGTGGAACAGGCGAAATGGCCCAGACCCCGGGGTGACCACTGGGATCAGGAGGACCATCCCGACTCCCGTTGCCTCACTGAGCTCACAGTCGGGAATCACCGGGTACACCCGGGTCATTCCCTTCAGGGTCCGGCTATCAAGTGTCCCGGAGCGCCCTGCGAGCGAGGTTTGGTGCTATCGATCCAGTCGGGCACCTCTCTCCTTTGTATCTGATCCAGGTTGTGTCGGATCTGGGCTACCACCCACAGACCATATACATGGCACAGCTGCCCCTCCTGAATCTGAGCCGTATTTTCCCTTTCCCGATCAATAAGGCGGTTGATGGTGTGGGCATGTGTCTCCAGGACTGCAATGCCGTCGAGCTGAAGGTGTGCTCCCTCTTCCCCCAGAAATGCCTGTTCTGCTTCGTGTGTGAGGGATCTCGCTAACAGGTCTCTCATCACACCTTTTAGCTGTTCGATTTTCTCGTTAAGGCCCTGGATATCTAGGGATTTTACCACAGATGTTCCTGTGTTGAGTCCTGTGAGGGCGTCACTGATAATGTCCCGTCTGTGTCGTTGTGTGTTGTGTATGTCGGTTCGATAGTGGGTTGCCTCCATGGCATCTATAGCCCTCTCTATCATCTCTGTTCCCAACATGGTGTATAGGCTGCGTACCTGTGCTGTGCAATATTCCTGTACCCGGATGCCCGATATATTGACCAGCATGGGCACGACCTCGTGTCGGACGTTATCACAAAGGACTTCACCCTCCTCACATAATACCATTCCCCCCGCGGGTCCCGGCCTCAGAGAGGGCCATGGTAGTATCTCGGGGGGAGTCGTGGTTGTTCGTGGTGTGGTTGGGGGGCCGAGAAACACAAACACAGAGAAATCACGGCGGCATTGGCCGGTTCATAGTAACCGAAAAAAGGACAGGTCCCGCATCGCGAATGCGTCGAAAGCCAGGGCCGAAGTGAGGTCGTCTGGCATAGCGCACATCATTCCGAACATGCAACCCCCAGGTCCATAGCCTCTGCACGTCGTAGGCAGTTTGGTCGTGGGTCGCGTTCCGACGTGCAGAGTAGGCAGATTGTCTGTATGTCCGGGAAGACCTCCAGCCAGGCGTTAAAAAATGTGTCGACCTCGTCAGGCTTATCCCTCGCAGGGATGCAGATGGCACTGGATGAGTTGAAGGCAACGCCATGGCGGTAGAAGTTGTCTGAAACTCCGGAGGAATAGGGTACAAATCCTATGGCGAAGAGGAGGAGGTGGAGGACGGTGCACCAGTGGGACATGATCTGTGAAAGAAAAGAGAAAGGGAGAGAGAGAGAGACACCCTCGTCAGGGTGTATGATCAGTAAACGTACATGTGTTCTGCGGCCCCCCTCCCCTCCCCCCCCTCCCCCGGATCACTGTTGCTGTCAGGGGAGAAAATGTTAAAATCTCGTCAGGCATGTCGGGAGAGTGCGGGTGAGCAGGGGAATAAGTCGGTGGTGGCTGCCAGTCAGGTGGCTAGGCCGAAGTTCTGGCCACACATTGGCCTCGTGTGGTTAAGGACGGGGACCACAGTCTAAGTCTTTGTCGTCCGTCCAGTCGGGCCCTGGGGGAAACGTTTAAGTTGGGACCAATGTTTCCACCTGCCCTTCCCCTACATGTCGATGCAGGCGCAGGTGTCGCTGGTGAGGATGATCTCGTGTGGCCCCAGCCACCGAGGGGCGAAGCCGGGCCGGTCGGGGGCGGCCCGGACCAGGACTTTGTCCCCAACGCTCGGGAGGGGTTGGGGAGGCGGTTGTTGCTGCTGTTTCGTTTGGTCCCTGATGTCCTGTTGATCGCGGGCCGTCTGTCTGAGGGCCCGCAACTGCGAGTCTAGCTGTCTGATGTAATGGGCCATCCTATCCCTTAGTGGGGCCATGTCGGTCTCGGGTAGTCGCATGGCCCTGCCCGTCATGAGTTCGAAGAGAGTGAGGTCAGTGGCACGGCCTGGGGTGGCTCTGAGTCGCATCAGGATGCAGGGCAGGACGTCCACCCAGCCCTGACCGGTCTCGGCGATCGCTTTCGCGATCGCCACTTTGAGGGTCCGGTTCATGCGTTCGACAATGCCCGAACTCTGGGGGTGGAAGGGGACATGGAAGCGCTGCCTGATACCCAGGAGGCAGCAGCCAGTTTCATTGCGCGTCCTGTGAAATGTGTTTCCTGGTCTGAGTCAATCTGGAGGGGAACCCCCCCATCGCAGAAAGATGTCGAATGCGAGGATTCTGGCCACAGTGGTTGATGTGCAAACCCGTGTCGGGAAAGCCTCTACCCAGCGCATGAAGTGGTCGACTATGACCAGGCAGTACTTCTTGCCGCGGCTGGTGGGCAAGGGATCTGTGAAATCGACCTGGAGGTTCTGCCGGGCCCCTTGGGCCGTGGTTGGTGGGCCATAGGAATGCACAAGGACCTCCCTGGGTTATGTTGGGCGCAGAAAATGCACTGGCGAGAGTGCTTGGCCACGTCGTGGACAGGTCCGGGCCACCACCAGTCGGTCTACAGCCTCGCGAGGGACCCCTCCCGGCCTGCGTGGTGGGGCTCGTGATTTAGTTGTATCAGGGTTGTTCTTATTGCTGCGGGGCCACTACCTTGCCGTCGCGGCGCCATACCCCATCGGGGTCGGGGATCGCGCCCCTTGCCCTCCAGTCCTCCCTTTCCTCGGACTGAGCGCCATTCTGGACTTCCAGGATGTTGTCGTCCCGGCCTTCATTCACAGGCGCAGCGTGTACGGCGAGTAGAGGGGCACCTGCGGCGGCCTTGGCGGCCTGGTCAGCCCAATGGTTCCCTAACTGCTCGGCGGTGGTGGCTCGCTGGTGCGCCTTGAGTTTTACAATGGCCGCGAGCAGGGGAACGCGCGCTGCCACCACTAAGTTACGGACTGTGTTCTCGTGTTTTATCTGGCTGCCGCCGGCCGTGACAAAACCCCGGCGGCTCCATGCTGTCATGTAGTCATGGACTACCCCAAAAGCGTACTGGCTGTCGGTGAAAATATTCACCCGCTTGCCCGCCCCCATGCGGAGCGCTGCCTTGAGGGTGACCAGCTCCACGACTTGGGCTGAAGTATCGCCGTCTAATGTCCCCTGTTCTCGGGTGGCCCCCGTGTCGTCGACCACTGCCCAACCCGTCCGGTATGACACCTCAACCATCCGGCGTGAGCCATCAACGTATAGGACCAGGTCAGGGTCCGAGATAGGACTATCGGCAATGTACTCCTCCTCAGTCGAATCCACGATGGCCTGGCAGTGGTGGGGTTCCCCTACAGATATAATCCCGTCCGCGGGGTTCATTCCCGTGTCCCTAACTATTGTAATGGATTTGTCCCGGGGGAGGAGGACTGCCCTCTCAGGTTGCCCTACGGGCGTCAGAGACAGTTTGGAGGCGTCCCGTATTCAGGAGCTCCATGAAAGTGTGTCCGGTGTGCAGGATGATCTGACCGGACATGGTGAACGGCTCGCACACCCGGACCGCCCACGCGGCGCATTCAAGTGCGGCCACACAGCATTGCATCCCCCTCACGACCAGGGACTCCTTAGTAGAGTAGTACCCTACGGGCTTCATGCGGTCCCCGGAGAGTTGGGTGACCACGGCGCGATAGAACCCAACTTCCAGGCTATAAAAGACGTGAAAGGGTTTAGAGAGGTCGGGAAGGCGCAGGATCGGGGCACTGAGGAGGTGGGCTTTTAGCTTGGAGTAGGTATCGTCGTGCTCAGGGTCCCACTCCACCCTCTCTGCCCAGGGCCTACCCCCCTTCACCAGGCGCTGGATGGGCTCAGCGATGGTGGCGAAATGCGCTATGAAGGCGCGGCAGTAGTTGAAAAGGCCCAAGACGCGGCGGATACCCCTGACCATGTCCGACCATGGCATGTCGGCGATGGCCGACTTACGATCAGGAGGCAGGGTCCTGCTACCCTGGCTAATGTCGCAGCCCAGGTATCCGACTGTGGCCAGGCCGATCTGGGCCTTTGTGGGGCTGATTCTAAAACCTGCCCGGGCGAGGGTGCGCAGGACGGTGATCAGGGCTCCCTGGTGGGAGCGCGCGTCCGTGGACGTGATCAGGAGGTCGTCCACGTACTGTAAGAGGGTGCTAGAGTAAGGGGATAGGTCGCATTCCTCGAGGGTCCGACTCATGACCATATGGAAAATGTTGGGGCTGTTGTGAAAGCCTGGTGGCAGCCGGGTCCATGTGTATTGCCTGTCTCGCAGCATGAAGGCAAACTTGTCCTGAGAGTCACGGTGCAGCAGGATGGACCAGAAGCCGTTTGCCACGTCCAGGACCATAAAGATCCGGTGGGAAGGCTAAGGCCGTTAAAGATGGTGGACGGGCTGGCAACAATGGGGTGCTCTTTGCGTGTGACCCGGTTGAGTGCCGTATAATCGATGGTGAGCCGATAGCTCCCATCCGGCTTACGGACTGGCCATATGGGGGAGTTGGTACTGGACACCGCGGGTCGCAAGATACCGCGGCCGGTAAGTTCGGCCACAATGATCTCTACGGCACGCAGCGCCTCGGGTTTGATCAGGTACTGTCGGTGCGGGGGGTGTACAGGTCCGAGTATCCATTCGGGAGGGGAACGGACAAGGCCTCAGTCCTGGTTGCTTGTGGCCCAGACCTCCAGGACCATCTGGCAGACTATTCCGAAGGCGCCGTCTTCGGTCCAGTCCCGGGTGATAGGGACGCAGGGCGCGAGTGCAGCAACCGATCTAGTGGGGAACCATCTACCCTCAAGGGCGCTCTTATGGGATTTGCGGGACGTTCATAGGAGGCGCCGGTGGAACGCGTCCACCACTGCTCCCAGTTCGCCTAGCAGGTCAATGCCCAGGATTGTCCCTTCCGATTTCAGGCAAACCCAGAAGTGGACGGGGAGCAGAATGTCAACGATCTTCAGAATGGTGGCCTCACTACGGCGGGCCACAACCGAGCTTCCCCCCACCCCCGTGATGGAAATGGAGTGATGGGTGGAAGGGAGGTCGAGGTTGGTGAGGGAGACTGACGCCCCGACTATCTATCAAACTGTTGCATCGGCGGCCCTCAAGCGATGCAGAAACCCGGATATGGGGGTCGGTTCCCTCGGCGGGGGCCAACGCTACTCAGTCCTTACGCTGGGCGAGTAGTTGTAAGAGCTGAAGCAGCTGTCCACAACTGAGCTGGTCCCAGTTTGGGGGGGGAAGGCTTCAGGCTAGGGCTGTGGGGTTCGTGGTGCTTTTGCGGCTGTGGGTCGCCGTTGTTCCCTGCTTGGGGGTTCCTTGTTCGCTGGGGTGTGAGGGGCGACGACAGTGGGCATGCCGCAGTGGGGAACGGCCCCTGTGCTGACCCGGGCTGTCCCTGCCCTGGCCGGGCCTGCCCCCTCCCAAGTCGGGATCTCCGGGGCGTCGGAAGGAGAGTGGGCAGTTAGACTTGTAGTGACCCGTCTGTCTGCAGCGGTAGCAAACGAGCGGCCTGGGTGCCGACAGTGTAGCAATGGTGGCCGGGGCTTGGTTATTGAGGGACATGGCCCAATTCTCGATCTTCGTGAAAGAGACGTAGGGTGCCAGGCCTGTCCGGAGGACAGCCTGGTGTGTGGAGCCTAACCCGTCCTTATATACTTGGATAAAAGCAGGGTTCTGCCGGTCAGCATCGGGGATTCCACTATGCGCCTGGAAGGCCTCGAACGTACGGGCCCCATATTCCTGAGCACCCTCGCCTTGTTTCTGGGTGACGGCCACAATGGCATTCCAGTCGACCGGCGTGTGGCCGAGAGCCTCGCTGACATCGGCCTTAAAGTCTGCAAGGGCGGACTCCTGTTCGCGACGGCTGTCGCTGAGGTCGATGGACCAGGACCCATTCTGGTGCACAGATCGGAGCCTGGACCACAGGTTCTCCGGGAGTTTGGTCCGGATCAGACCGGCCACGTCCCTATTGTGGAGGTTGTGGCAGATCTGCATCTCCCTAAGCCGCTGCCAAAATTCAGCATTGTTGTGGCGGGGCTTGAGGGTGTGGAGCCTGTCCAGGAGTTTCATGGTATCACCCGGGGTTAGGAGATGTATGTCATTTTAAGGCGGGGGTTGTGGGTTTGGGACTCTGGTTTCCCCTTCTCCCCACCTCCGGGGGTATATTCAACTTTAACCGGGGCAGCGTGAGCTAGGCTCGCGTGTGATTCCCGGGGGCCTGTGTTGTCCACGAGCCCCTCCCAGTCCCAGGTGGGGGACGGCGGCGCGCTAAGAGGATCAGATAATGTCGTTAGGATCGTACAGTTGGCAAGCGCCTGGGCTTCGAGGTGTTCTGAGGCCTATTTCTGCTTATCTTGCATGTATAGTTGGACCTTGCTGGCGATCCTAACATGTGCCTGAAGCACAAGGATGCAGGCTTTCTCGTATATATCCTTTTTCTGGCGGAACCACCACTCCCGCTGGGCATCCAGCGGATCGTCGGGTCGCCAGCCCGATTGGAGCATAGCCTTGATGGTGGTGGGGACGCAGCGGGCTTAATGGAAAGAAGACTTAGAAATAACAACACTCCCAGTGTGGGAGCGCAAGAGTTTTAACTGGCGCTAACTTATTCACCTTCCAGTCGGGGAGACCACTCCCTGAAATCGGACCCAACCCCCGGGTCAATGAAGGCAGGTTTGGGTTAGGTACAAACGGGGCGCGTGTGTATACCCGATCGCGCGACCCCGGGTTACTGTGAGTCTCACTCTCACTGCCTAACGCGCAACGACCGTGCATGCCCAGCGAACACCGGGCGTGAACCAGGGGCCCGTGTGCAATGGGGGAACGGCGTGACTGCAGACCACTAAAGAAAAACAAAAATGAAATAAAAAGGGCGCGGGGCGGGCCTGTACCAGGGCACGCAACCTTAAAAAAACCCCCGTGAGTCTTTCTCTCACCGTCGGAATTTCAGCGGCCGTGTGTACCCGCCAGCACCATCTGAATTTCAGGGGCCCTTGTGCAAGAGGGGGTGAACTCAGACCTCTCCGCGCTAATCCCACAGAGGCCACCACCCGGGACTACGGAGGCAATGGGCGAAAGCTTGTCTAAGAGGCTCCGCTCGTCGGGCTGGTTTGGAGGACTTCCCGTCTTGTCGCACGCGTAGGCCTTCCAGAACCTACCGCGGACTCAAGGAATGGCGCCAAAATAAAAACCGGGCTCAACGTAAAATGGGATCCCCTAAACTCCCACTACAGAGGTTATCCAGGAAGACTTTGTTTGTCGGTGTTTTACACAGGGGGGTCAGTCTGTCAGGGTCTAGTGCCTAAAGTCCTTGGTCCAGGGAAATTCAGTCCATCAGTTGCTAGAACATGTTGACAATAAATGACAGTAAACGAAAATCAAAAAGATCTCATGCACACCTTTACCAGTGCTTCGCGATCCCAATCGCCCACCCGCGGAGGATCACTCACACACACACACACACACTCTCACAGAGTACTCTATCGTTACCTGACTGCCGGACCCACTCTGTTCACAGGTTTGGATAACGGCCAGCAGCGGAGTCCCTTGCGGGGCTCTGGGGAACTTTTACTGGAGAGGAAAAAGAGTAAAGATAATCACCAAGAGACTTCGCAGAGATCCAGCAGCCGTCGTCATCCCGGACGAGCCCCCAATTGTTAGCGCGGATGCAATGATCTCAGTCCGAGCCCAGAGTGCAGTTCGACAATCGGTAATTTATTAAAGTGTTTAACGCCGGCAGAGATCAACCGAGGTCCGAATCTCGATAGCTCTCCCGTTTCCCGCGCGATGTTACAAGTTATATACTTCATGAGTCAGGGTGTAGGAGATTGGGTATGAATGAGTGTGAATGGTGGCAATCATGGCTGGAGTATGTGTGAATGTCAAGCTTCCTGCCGTCCTCGGAGAGTCGGCAGCATACACAAAAGGTGTGCTGTTTATCTTTACGTAAATGGGTCCGGGTGCTATCTGCTTCTCTCTGCGTGAGGGCTGGAGGCTAGCACCCCCCTCTGTTACTTCCAAAGTGTCTGTTAGATTCATCCTGTTCCTTTGGTGTTTGCCTTTTGTGAAGGACTGTTTTGCATGATCAGGTTATAGGTGTGTGTCAGTTGGAACCTTGACGAGATTATAAAGTGGGTTTCGATCTGTGAGTCATGACCATTGTCTGGAGTCCTGACTAGTGTCTGGTCCGGTGTATATTCGGATCTGTCTTTGGGCCCCCTTCTCCCGATCATGTGGTCGGGCTGGCAGCTGCTGTATTAGAATGAATACTGTTTGCTTTAAAATGGATACTTCTGGCTCTCCCGATGTTGGCCTTGCTCCATGATAAACACGGGGCGGCTTATCACCCCGCTTCAGCACAAAACGATTCATGTCTGTGCAAATCGCAAACTGGATCAGTATGAATGCTTCAAATCGCGGACGTACGCCCTCAAACTCTAATGGTGACATGGTGTTATCCCCTCTGCTAATTTAAACCATGATCACAAAAGAAGATTCTCTGCGTGCTGTAAACTGTTACGATTCGAGAGGCAAAGACATATATCAGAATTCATTACTTAAAGTAAAAGTTAATAACTGTATTCTTGAAGCCCAGCAGAGAATGTTAAAGCAAACAACTGTTTCTAATTCCTTTCTTTTAACCTTATCTTTGTCTTCCCACTCTTCAATATTAGTCTGATAAAACTCCGATTCGGACTTTCTGAAGGAACACGTTGCAAAACCAGTCAGCTTTGCTCAGTTTCCTCCGTAGATTTTCTCTGTCGATTCTATACAGGTAGATTTTGATGTTATTCTGTGCAAATTCCTTCCCCAGGGCAGGTATCTCTCCGAGAGCTTGAGCAACAAGTCTCCATGGCAGTTCTCCCTCTATCTGTTCAAAATGTCCTGTTATATACCACAAAGCATCGGATCGTTTCACTGTTTTCAATATAATCAAAATACTAAATTCAAATTTAATTTGATTTCGGTATCACGGGTTATAATTTCAATTGATTAGCCTAATTTACAATTGTTTATTTTTGTCATGGAAATGCAGTTCCCCTCTTCGAGCTGACCATGCCTTAAATTGTTCAGAACACTTTGTGCTGTGCCAGGCAGTTTTACTAGCTTTTCAACTATCTTAAAGACAGTACCTCAACACTTTCATAACCAAATATGTGCAAGATAGTTGGATTGTCCAAACTTTAATTGGCAAGAGTGTTCTGTGATGTAATGGCCAGTTGTGTTAGTCATTGGGAATGCTGGTTTGAGTGGATGGGTACTATTCGGAGGATTAGTGTGTACTGCGTGCATTGAATGGCCTGCTTTAAACAAAATATGTAATCTATGGTATAATATAAATGTGCACGTCACTCAGACCCCATAAAATCTGCTAAGGTGCAGTTCAGAAACAGCAAGATGAAGCAATCATTGATCTGAGATACATATCAAACTCAAAACTGCAACACAAATGTTGGGCATGTTATAAAACAGGACATTATATATGCAGGTTTGTGGGTACTGCAGTAAACAAAGGTAAATTCAAGTTGCAGTTAAACTGTGCTCACACAAGTATATGCTAATGCTGAGAAGAATAGATTTCTTGATCATGAATGAGATTGTTAACTTCAACAGTGTGTTGAATATCAAGGAGAGTTTGCGAACTTTTAGAATTTGTGTTCTGTGATCAGAAGTGCTAATTGTACATATTGCAATAAAGAAGCTTGTGGGAGTCGTGGTCAGAAAACATGTTGAGTTTTCAATGGCCAGATACAAAATAGACCTTTTTTAGATGATGTGTATATGCCAATGTCAGGCAAAACATGAAGGTATGAGTGCAAGTTAGCTTCGGAGAATTGGAAATGTGCATGAAAAGGTTTAAATAAAAGACAGGCAATTTGCGTTATTTATAGAAAAGCTGTTAGGTGGAAAATATATGCATCTCCCTTCATGCTGCAAAACCGCAAACGGAAAGGTAACTCAACGATGTTTTAAAAACGCAGTTAAAGTTTGCATTCGATCAATTGACGCGGTCAGAAAAATGTTTCATGCTGTGGAGTCAGAGTCATTAGGACACAATTGAGGTAAATGAAGAACTTGATAAGTAACTCAAAAAGAGGAGATGAATACAAACTAACAAGAAACATAACAACTGATGAAAAGCTCCCGTTATTATTTGAAAGGACAAATGGCTGGAAGATCAAATATGGAACAGCGAGTGTGTGGACAGAATAATTTGTTGTCGAGAACAAATATAGTACAGGGAAATTAAACAATTGTTTTGTGTTTGTCTTCATGCAGGAAGACTCAGGAAATCTCCCAGAAATATCAAGTGACCATGGAACTTGTGTAACTAGGGACTAAAATCATTAATATCAGTGACGAGGTAGAATTTAAAAACATTGAGCATTGAGCATTGTTAAGTCTGATGGACCAACTTGACTTCGCACCAGAATTTCGAAGAAGCATAAATAAACTTATTGATTGCATTAGTGAATACTGTATCTTCTGCTATTTATTTTGAAAAAAAGATATATATACACAGTTTCATTCGACTTAAGAAGGGAAGATGAGGCAGAGGTGCAAGAATGAGCTGATGCATTTTGAAATATCGAATTAAAGTGCGAACTGTAGAGGAAATGGAAAAGGCCTGAGGAAAGTTGATGTGCAGAGAGATCTGGGTGTTTAAGTCCAAAGAAGGTGGCAATGCAGGTCGATAGAGTGGTCAAGAAGGGATGTGGCATTCTTTCCTTTACCGGATGGCGTGTTGAGTACAGGGGTTAGCAGGTCATGTTTGTGTCGTATAGGACTTTGGTTAGTTCCAATTTGGAATACTGCACACGGTTCTTGTCTCCACATTATCAAAAGGTTGACGAAGCTATGGACAGGGTATAGAGGAGGTTCAAACACATGTTGTTTGTTATGGACGGTGCTAACTATGAAGAGAGATCGAGTAGGTTCGTGTTCTTTCATTCGAAAGACGGAGGTTGAGCCGGGACTTGATTGAAGTCAACAAAATCACGAGAGCTACAGGCAGATTGGACAGCAAGAAGCTTCTTTGTACAGAGTGTGCGACTCAATTGATAGGGGTCACGAGTTCAGGGTGAGAGGTGTAAACTTTCCAGGAGATATGCATGGCATGTTCTTTAGACAGAGTGGAATGAGTGACTGAAACAAATTTCCAACGAAGGTGGTAGAAGCGGTTAGGAAAGTGTCATTTAAGATACATCAGGACAAATACATGACTGGGCATGACACACAGACGGACACAGATCCTTCGAAAATAGTCGAAGGTTTAGGTAGAGAAATCCTGATCGTGCAGAATTATACTCCAGTAAGCGTATAATTCACAGGAGGGAGTTGATTATAAAGAATATGACATTGGACACTTCGAAAGTAACAGCAATTTCCACAAGAACGATTTCGCATTTATGAAAGGGAAGCCATAATTTGCAAACCTCTTGCTTGAAGGTATCTCCTTTATGCATAGTCAATGGATAACTACTGGATGTTAGATATTCAAGAGAAATTTCGAAAGACCTCACACGGTAAGTTACGTTAAAGAAACAAAGGGAACATCGGCAAACGGGAAAATAAAAGTTAGGTTTGCCTTGACTTAAAGAAGAACCGGAATGTTGATGATGAAGCACATCATCTCGACACATGAACTTGCTGTCTCTCCATGAACCTTGTCTGACCCACTGCAATCTCCAGCCTTTGAATTTCTCAATACAGATTCCAGGACCTGCAGTAATGTGCTCTCACTAAAAGTAAATGCGTCCTGCATGCTTACAAAGTGTGTTAACGCGACTGTACGTGGAATAGTGTTCGCAGTTTTGGTGTCCTGATCAAAGGAAGAATATCTTGAGCACATGTAGTGAATGAGAATTTTCCAGATTAATCCCTCAGATGGCATGATTGTCTGATGAGAAAGCTCGACCTATGTTCTAGAGAGTTTCAAAGAATGAGCAATAATCTTAATGAAACCGAAAGAAAATGCGCCCAGAAGCGACTGAAGAGCACAGACAAGGTTGACGAGAAGTCTAAGTTATTCCAAACGAATGGCAAGCGGAACTGAAGAACAGGAAGCAATTACACCCCATTACAAATCAAGGTGAAATCTGTGCATGAAGCTGGTGAACATTATAGATAGTCACACGAGTCCTTTGTATCTGAATTACTAAAAGAAGGGTGCAAAAGCAGAATTCGACAAGATGAACGGTGGATATAGTGTGGTTCCACTTTCAAGGAAAAGTGGAGTAGATAGATTATAGATCTGTCGACCAATGGATATCGGATCTCTCTTAAGGAAGCTATTGGAGAAAATAGAGAAGATGAACTCGATTGCGGATTAATGATAAAGTTTCACACGTAATAGTCACCCTGATGTTATCCGTGTGAAGTAATACCTAATTATCTTTTCGATGTCTTTTTCGAGGACATTCGTTATGTGGTATTTCGGCAAGACCTTTACCAAAGCCCCATCTCGAGACAGAGAAGCAAAGACTCCGAGAAAGCCTGTGTGGCCCAATCTGGTGCATGTCGACCAATATTTCCCTATTTCCATTGACTTGGGTGATATTCTTCTAAACCGTTCCTATGAATGTATTTGTCCAAATGCCTTTTAAACATTGTTTATGTCCCCACCTCAACCACTTTTCCTGACATCTCATTCCATATGCGTACCATCCTCTGTGTATAAGTGTTGCCCATCAGGTGTTCTTTTATTATTTCCCCTTTAGGATAAACGGATATCCTCTTGTTATTTATACCCCAACATTGGTGAAAAACTGCAATCACACACCTCATACATGCCTCTCATGATTGGGTTGAGTTTTTAAGATCCTCCCTCGGACTCTGATGCTTTAACAAAAAACGTATCCGAGTTTGTGTAACGTCTCCCGCTAACTCAGACACTTAAGTCCTGGCAACATCATTTTAAACTTCTTCTGTGCTCTTTCCAGAATAATAACATCCTTCCTATAACAAAGTGACCAAAGACTGAACACAAGACTCCTGGTGTGGCTACACCTGTGTCGTGTATAACTGCAACATAACATTCCAATTTTTTCACAACTCTGTCTCCTTCTGAAATGGGACACTGATAAACCAATTAAAGTGCCGTCGTTTCAAGAGCAACTTGTAAAGTTATATTCAAAGTTGTTTCAGTAGCAGGAGACAGAGGGTGTTGGTCGAAGACTGCTTGTGTGACTGGAGACTTGTATCCCTGGTTGTACCACATGGATTAGTGCTGTGTCCCTTATTTGTGTGGTATTTAAAAATTCTGCAGATGTTAATACGGAGAATGTGGGGCGGATGTGAACATTAAATTTGTTTTTGGCATAAATATTGTTCAGGTGTTTGGCCGTGAGCTGGAAGGTCTTATGTTACAGGAAGATATGCATGGAATGGTCAGATGGACAGTCAATGATAGAAATTAACACAGATAAATATGAATGGATGCAATGTGGAAAAAAGGAACTAGACAGAGGAATATGTATTGACTGGCAGAACACTAAGAAACTCATAAAGTTCTTCTCCACAGATCCTTGAATTGGACTGGATGTTATATGAAGAATACAGTTGCAGGAGAGCGAGTGCCGAGAAAATTAATCAGGATGACCCTCCCGGCAATGGAGAGTATCCGCTGTAAAGAGAGGCTGAATCGGCTGGCATTGTTTGCTCTGGAGCAGAGAACAGTAAGTGTGATAACATTTAGAACTATCAGACGATGAGGTGCATGGATAGGGTGAATAGACAGCAGCTGTTCCTTTTCGTCAAAAGGACAAGAAAATGACAGAAACAGTTTAACATGGAGGGCTTGTGCTTGGAGAGGATTTGAGGATTATTTTTCACCCAGTGTGTGTTCGGATCCGAAATGCACTTCCTGAGAATGTAGTTTTCACAGTAACCTCGCAAACTGTAAAAGGTATTTGGACGAGCACTTGAAGTGTCAAAGCATTCAGGGATATGGACGTTATGTGGCAAAGCAGGCCCAATGTAGACCCTGCTGTATGTCTGATGGTACTGTCTCTATGCTTCTGTGATTAATTGGTTGTGGAAAATCAATCATTGAGCAGAATAAAACTGTAATTGCTGGAGTTTTGAAAAATATGTTAACAAGGGTGAAAAGAGTGATCTAAAACAGCGTCTGAAAGTTTGTCAATGGTCAACGTAAGAGACAACAAATACAGCATTCTTACAGACTGAAACCAGGGAATGCAGAATGGGGAACAGGGAAACGGCACAACTATGAAGCAACTATTTCAATTCTGTCTTCACAGAAGAAAAAAAAAACAAAAATGTCTGCAATACTTGGAAAAAATAGTCTGTAGAGGAAAAGGGATTGGAATGATATCAGCAAATCAACGGTTTTGGAGAAATTATTGCGAATGCAAATAAAGGGCATAGGCAAAGTCAACACAGATGTATGAAATGAGAATAATATTAGAGAAGCTGATTGGTCGATAAATTGTGAAGAAGCAATGTCTGCAATGCATTTGAATTTTCAGAGAGATGTTTTGATGAAATCTCAAGCCATGTGTGCAAACTCAAATATTATTATTAATGAATAAACAAGGCTTTAGAATGGAACAGCTGACAGGAAATAGTGAATATGAATAAAATATTTTTGTTTTGACTGAAAGGATAGGGTAATATCACAGGGATCAGTGATAGGGCCTCAGCTATTCACAATATGTATCAAACATTTGGTTAAGTGAATCAAAGGCAATGTTTCCAAGTCTGCTGACAGCACTAGACAATATCGGAATGTAAGTGGATGAGGATGTGAAAATGCTCCAAGGTGATTAAGACAAGTGGAGTGAATTGGCAAATACATGGCGGATGAAGAATAGTGTGGTTAGATGTAACGTTGGACACTTTGTTGGGAAAAATAGAATGGTAGCCCTATCATTTAAAAGGAAATTTGTCGAAAATTTTTTATCTTTCAAGCGACTTAGTTTCATTTTCTGAATTCTTCTGCACATTCCTTCAAAGTTCATCCAAAGCATTGAGTTCTGAAGCGAGACATTAATACGGGAAATATCATTGACACGCTAAACAGTGTACATAGACCCACCCAAGTGGGTAGCTGTAAAATTGAAAGGGATTTAGATCTCCCCATGCATCAGTAACGAAGCACAAAATTGGAGGAACCGAAAGCAAATCAGAAGGTAAATGAAGCGTTGACCATTATTTCAGGCGGATTCGACGACAGGAATGTCTTACTGTAGCTGCACAGAGCCTCAATAAGAAAACATCTCGAACATTGTGCAGTATTCTGTGCAGTTTTGGCTTTTTGCCGAAGAAAGGACGACGCTAACATTGAGGGAATGCAGTGAAGGATGACCAGACTGATCTCTGAGATGACAGGCACGTTGTGGAATCAGAAATCCTGTCAACTGGGCCTGTATTCCAGGGGTTTAGGAAAATGTGTGTGGAGATCTCAGTGAAATATCTAAAATACTAACAGAGTGAGAAAGGTTGGAAGCAGGGATGGTAACTCTTCTGCCTGCGATATCTAAAACAAGGGGACACACTGATAGATACAGAAAGCCTCTCAGCATTGTGACGGGAATAAGTATCTGCATTCAGAGACTGGTGACCTTGCAGAATTCTCTATCACTTAAGGCTGTGGAAGTAAAAGCACTGCATATAACTTAGGATTTCTAGACACTAAACTTATGTGGAAAGGATAAGAGTATGATGTGGTGACAGAGGATCAGCTATCATTATATTGTGTTGGATCGAACACTGGGTGAACCAAAGGCACGACTGTAGTTCCCATTACATAGTATCTTAAGGTCAATCACGTTCAGTAATACAGTACAGCTGAAAGTAAGGATGGCATTTGCTGGAAATCAGAATTGAAGAGTGTGGCGTTGAAAAAGCACAGCAGTTTAGGGAGTATTCCAGGAGCGTGCAAACTACGTTTTGGGTATAAATCCTTCATTCGGAATGCGGGGACCCTACTCGTCACAAATATTCTTAATGAAGGTGTTACGCCAGAAAGTTCGCCTCTCCTGCTTCTCGGATATTCCCTAACCATCTGTGCGCTTCTGGCGCTACAGTTTTCGATAGTAAGGGATATGCACGTTGTGTGGGTAGAGTGCATTGAAGAGACATTCGGCCATGAACTGTGGTGGGAAAGGTTTGAGTGGCCTTCTCCATTCCCGATGTTTCTGTGCAGTCTGTGTGAAAGCTCTATAAATGTTCTCACAAGCCCTCAAGTGTTCTCTGAACGATCAATAAGACTGAGTTTCACATTTCCTATTCTGATACCGAGGCTGGATCTGGGTGTTCTGTCCAGTTTTGACCTTTAAGACCTCAGAGCAGTTTTATCCAGTTGAATGTCTTACATGGACATTTCATACACCAATGAAGAGTTTATCACATATCTGTGTATCTGGAGTCACTTTTCCAACAGACCAGGAAAGCACGGTAGGTGTGCTTACTGAAAGTACATTGCGGAAACAAATTGGTGTTTACAGTCGATATTGGCTTTTAGACCACTAATACTGATATCAGATTCTAGATCCCGATATTTTGTGAATTGCAGTATCTTGGTCTTGTTTTGTAATTGAGTGACATTTCCACAACAGCTACATTCACACATGGGGACCTATCGGAAACCACACTGAGCAGGTTATTTCTGTTCTGCTTACAGCTCTATCAAAATTTACTACAATCAATTTGGCTGCAGTTATGGGACTGAGGAAGTGGTAATCGGTCAGATTATAATTATCCTCCTGTTAGGAGACTGGAGTTAATTGAGTAATTTTCCACATTGCTCGGGAGATAGCAGTTTTGGAGCTGGAATGAAACAGTTTGCTCAGGGACATGGCTTGTTGTGCTGCATATCTGTTCATTCCTATTGCGGGAATGGGGTGAGGGGCAATTGCCTTTGTCGCACCGACTGTGTTCAGCTCGTTCTTCATGTCACGTGCAGCGAATCGAATTGTTGAAAATCGGCATGTGTGATTCTTTTGGCATCGAGGGTGAGGTAAATTATCCACTCAACAACTCTCGCTGAGCACAGTTCAGATGGAAGATCCGTGTTTTTGCACTGACGTGCAGGGCTGTTCCATTGTTTTGGATGGCGACATTTGTGGAGCCCTCTCCTCCAGTGCGTCACTTAATAGTCGATCATCATTTATGAGTGGATGGGACAGGCCTGCAGTTTCGATCGTTTCTGTTGGTTTTGGATCAGTTCACACCTCTCCATCAAATTTTAGTTCTGCTGTTTGGAAAGTAATCAAGCAAGTGCCGTAGATTTAACGGGTTGTCACCAGTTTTAGATACACATGGTGATGAATCTGGCATTCTCATCCAAACTCGTCACTGAACTAGAAATCAGCTTGATGGGAATGTTACAATGAGGGATCATCCGGGTGGCAACAGTTGCAGACTGGGATTGAGTGAATTCTGCTTCTGTGGCTGCTGTGCTCTGCAGCCCCACATCAATGTCAGGAATGCTCTATTCATATTTAGAGTAGCTCGATCATTGAGATTTAACTTTTTTTTACCTGAAAATAAATTGAGGGCAATAACGAGTTGGTGATGACAGAAGAATAATGAAGTCATAAAGTGTTACAGTTACACAATATGTAAACAGACCCTTCGGCCGAATTCCTCCTTGCTCACCAGGTTTCCTAAACTCAATTAGTCCTATACGTCTGTGTGTGACACCTACACCTCTACACTTTTGTTAATCATGTATTGGTCCAATTTTCTTTTCAATATTGTAATTGTGTACACCTTTAACACTTCATCTGTCAGCTCGTTAGATCGACCTAGAACACTCTATGAGAAACAGTTTCCTCTTAGATCCCTTTGAAATATTTCTCCTCTTAATTGAAACTGGTGCCGTTTGGTTTGAACACCTTTAACCTCGAGAAAAGACCTTGATTATTCATCCCATCCATACACCTGACGATTTTCTGGTCACCCCTCAGCGTCCAATGCAAATGGGATAAAATAATTATAGCCTGTCCGGCCTACTCTTATACATCAAAACCTCTAGTCTCTGACCAATCAATTTAAATATATATGCACCCTTTCCATTTCATAACATATTTCCGAGAGCAGGTAGACAAGAATTGTACTCAATTGTGGCCTTACCATTGCCTTTTTCAGCCATAATATGATGCTCCAATTCATATACCCGTACTCTGATGAAGGCAAATGTGCGTAACAACTTCATCACAACCCGATCCCTCTGCGACCCCACTTTCAAGGAACTATGTAACTGCACCCGTATTTTTATGTTTGATAACATTCCCCGGGGCCCTACTCTTAACTGTGAATATCCTGCTCTAGGTCATGTTACAAAATGTAACACCTCGCATTTCTCCACATGAAGTACCATTGCCCATTCCTTGGTCCACTGGCCCAGTTGATCAAGATCTTGTTGTCTTCTTAGATGACCATTTTGACTGTCCACGATACCACGAAGTTTGGTGTGGTCTACAAACGTAATATCCATGTTTTGTATATTCTTATCCAATGCTTTTTACCATGATTCTGTACCTGGAGAGTGGTGTTTGTTGTGGGGGTGGGGGAATGGGGTAAATTTGTACTTACAGTTGCGTCACATGTGGCAACATTTAACCTTCGATTATCGTCATGTGAGTACATGTGACAATAAGGCATGACTTAGGATGCGTGGATTGGAAAAATAGGCTTCTAGGGAAGAACACAAATGATATGTGGAGATTGTTCAAGGAACAGTTAATGGGTGTCCTTGATAAGTATGTACCAGTCAGGCAGGGAGTAAAGGGTCTTGTGAGGGAGCTGTGGTTTAACAACGAATTGGAATCCCTTGTGAAAGGGAAGAGGACGGCCTATGTAAAGATGAGGCGTGAAGGTTCAGTTGGGGCGATTGAGAGTTATAAGGTAGCCAGGAAGGATATAAGAGAGAGCTAAGAGCAGCGAGAAGGGGACATGAGAAGTCCTTAGTTGGTAGGATGAGGGAAAACCCAAAGGCTTTCTATAGGTATGTCAGGAAGAAAAGGATGACTAGGGCAGGTATCGGTCTAGTCAAGGATAGTAGTGGGAAGTTGTGTGTGGAGGCGGAGGAGATCGGTGAGACACTAAGTCAATACTTTTCATCAGTATTCACTCAGGAACAGGACATTGTTGCCGATGTGAATACTGAGTCACAATTAATTAGAATGGACGGCTTTGAGGTATGTAGGGAAGAGGTGTTGGAAATTCTGCAAAGGGTGAAAATAGATAAGTCCCCTGGGCCTGATGGCACATATCCTAGGATCCTCTGGGAAGCTAGGGAGGAGAGAGCGGAGCCATTGGCCTTGATGTTTATGTCGTCGTTGTCTACAGGAATAGTGCCAGAAGACTGGAGGATAGCGAATGTGGTCCCCTTGTTCAAGAAGGGGAGCAGGGATAGCCCGAGTAACGATAGGCCAGTGAGTCTCACTTCTGTTGTGGGCAAAGTATTAGAGAGAATTGTAAGGGATAGGATTTATGAACATCTGGATATGAATAATGTGATCAAGGATAGTCAGCATGGTTTTGTGAAGGGCAGGTCGTGCCTCACAAATCTTATTGAATTCTTTGAGAAGGTGACCAAGGAAGTGGACGAGGGTAAAGCAGTAGATGTGGTGTATATGGATTTTAGCAAGGCGTTCGATAAGGTACGCCATGGCAGGCTAATGCAAAAACTACAGAGGTATGGCATTGAGGGTGCATTAGAGATTTGGATTAGGAATTGGCTGGCTGGAAGGAGACAGAGGGTAGTATTTGATGGTATAGGTTCATCTTGGAGCGCAGTTACTAGCGGTATTCCACAAGGATCTGTTTTGGGACCATTGCTGTTTGTCATTTTTATAAATGACCTGCAGGAGGGGCTTGAAGGCTGGGTAAGCAAGTTTGCGGATGACACGAAAGTCGGTGGAGTTTTGGACACCGAAGAAGGATGTGGCAGGTTACAGCGGGATAGAGATAAGTTGCAGAGCTGGGCAGTAAGGTGGCAACGGAATTCAATGTAGCTAAGTGTGAAGTCATTCACTTTGGTAGGAGTAACAAGAAGATGGATTACTGGGCTAATGGTAGACTACTTGGTAGTGTGGATGAGCAGAGGGATCTTGGTGTCCATGTACACAGATCTTTGAAAGTTGCCACCCAGGTACATAGTGCTGTGAAGAAGGCATATGGTGTACTGGGCTTTATTGGTAGAGGAATTGAGTTCCGGAGTCCTAAGGTCATGTTGCAGTTGTGTAAGACTCTGGTGCGGCCTCATCTGGAGTATTGTGTGCAGTTTTGGTCGCCATATTATAGGAAGGATGTGGAGGCATTGGAACGAGTGCAGAGGAGGTTTACCAGGATGTTGCCTGGCATGGTAGGAAGATCGTATGAGGAAAGTCTGAGGCACTTGGGGCTTTTCTCATTGGAGAAAAGAAGGTTTAGGGGAGATTTGATAGAGGTGTACAAGATGATTAGGGGTTTAGATAGGGTTGACAGTGAGAACCTTTTTCCGCTAATGAAGTCAGCTGTTACCAGGGGACAGAGCTTTAAATTAACGGGTGGTAGGTATAGGCCAGATGTTAGGGGTAGATTTTTTACTCAGCCGGTTGTGAGTTCATGGAATGCCCTGCCAGGAGCAGTTGTGGACTCTCCCCCTTTATGGTCATTCAAGCGGGCATTGGACAAGCATATGGAGGTTATTGGGCGAGTGTAGGTTAGGTAGGCTTCGGTTGGCGCAACATGGAGGGCGGAAGGGCCTGTACTGCTCTTTATTTTTCTATGTTCTATGTTCTGTGTTCGATGTTCTATAAACCTCATTCACCTATTTCATCTCCTGTTAGTATATACACAAATGGGTCATTGATTTTTAAGGGGCCCTATGCTCTTCCTACCTTCACCTTTGCCCTTAATATCCTCGTAGAATATCTTTAGATTCTCTTTAACCTTACCTAATTAAGCTATCTAAGCCCCCTTTTTGCGCTCCTGATTTATCTTGGAAGTGTACTCCTGAATACAATATCCCAAGGATTTCCTTTTGCCAGATGCCTGTAGCTAACATATGTCGTCTTCTTTGGTCTTTATCAATGCCTCAATATCCACTGTCATGTGCTGTTTCCGAATCTTGGTGGCACTGCCCTTCACACTAACAGGAACATGCTGTCCCTCAACTTGCCGCTTATCACTTTTAAATGACATCCAATTGTGAGACGGTCCTCTTCCTGTGAACTACATTTCCCCAATCATGTTTTGAAAGTTCCTGCCTGCTAAAATCAAAATTAGCCTTTCCCTAATTTATATTTTTAACGTGTGGACCAAGCCTGTCTTTTAGCAGAACTCTTTTCATACTAATAGAATTACGGTCACTGGTCCAAAAGTGCTCTCATGCCAAATGCTTGGTCATTGGGCCTGTCTTATTTCCCTAGATGGAACAATGTTGAGACCTGGATCAGATCAGCCACAATCTTATAACATGACAAGGCAGCCATGAGGGGCCTAATGTTTGCATATACCTATGTGTTAATAGCTGTGTGTTTGCTTGTGTTTGTCTTCTCCTTTTTGTGTGCTTTAGTGTATTATTGCGTGTAACTCCGTCTCTGCAATCTCAGTGCATTTGGGTTTCTATTGTTTCAGGACCAAATCAATTGAAATGGGGATCAAAAAGTTACTCCTCACTCTCTCACACTCAGTCTGCCTTTATCTCTCCGTCTCGTTTTTAATGTGATTTAATGCAACTCTCTGCTTGCCACTCGAAGCCACCGCACAAGCAGCAGCTTTATTCGGAAAATGTATGAAAGACAAAAACTCTCTCTCATTTGAATTGAATTCCCCTTATTGTCACTTGCACTTTAATGAGTGCACTGAAAAGTGTACAATGTCCTCACATATTGCGTCATCGTAAGTGCAGGTTCTTAAGTATTTGTTACAATATTCAACCATAATTAAATGGAAGCCAGCACAGGAATAACAAGAAGAAAAAACGAATCAATTTGCAGTCCTTTCACCCGATGCTGTGGCAGTATCGATACTCCAGACCGGACCAGGTCAAGTCGCCAGACCACGTCCTACCAAGTCTCCAGACGGCAGTGCGCTCTGGAGCCAGTCTCCGGACTGCGCTGGGCACAATCTACAGACCGAACTGGACCCAGTCTTGGACTGTACCAGACCATGCCTCCAGCCCACACAGCTCCATGAGTTGAGTCCGGTCAGGGCCCAGTTTCTGGAGTGCCCCAGGCCCAGGCTCCAGACCGCACTGTATTCAGGCTGCAGACCCCAACTGGACTACTGACTAGCCCGCACTGTGCTATGAATATCGAGACCTCGCCTCCAGATGCCAGCCTATTATCAGGTACTTGTCTCCCTTATTCAGAATCAAATCGCTTCACAAAGATACAACATTAAAGAGGGAAAAAAGTGTAACAAAAAAAGGATGGGGAGAGCGGTGGAGCACAGGCTGGACCATTCCGACCCTGCCGCCATCTCTAGGACATTTCATGGCTCTTCCCTTTTTCAAAGAATGACTATGGTGACTCAGCGCAGTTTAGTCCGTTTCTTCGCAAATTTGCCTGAATATATTAACAGAGAGAGAGATGAACATGCCAATTGCTGGTTCGTATGCTGCCATTGGGTTTGTTTCATGACTTTGCAATCCAGTATAATTCTCACTAAAAGTGGAAGAGGAGATTTTAAAAAAACCGTTGCAGGTTAGAGAGGTTGCAGTAACATTCATTTCAACATTCTCCGAAGTGCATCTATCAGAATGGACTGAACACAATTGTACTGCTGTAGTCTACATAGCTCCCCGTGCGGGACAGATAACTATACTGGTTTTATATATCAATACACTGTTTCACTCAACATAGTTCTTCGTGCTTGACAGAAGTTTCGTCTGTGTTTGCAGTTTAATGCAGTGTTCCCAGAGCTCTATAGATATCTAGTCCTCTTTTATAGATCAAAGCACTGCTGTGGTCTGCACAGATATCCAGTCTGGGCAGATTGCCGACTTGGACAAAGCATAGCCGACTTCATCTCAAGGTTTATGGTATCTGGGCTGATTCTGTGATGTCTATTGAGAAAGGCCTATGACTAAGCATTTTCGCAAATGTGTGAATGCTTTTCTTTATTGTTCTTACTCTCGGAATTGGACCCTTCATCTCTCACTCCATTAATGCCAAAGTGTTACGATCCACAATTCTTCATGTTGGCGAATATGCACTGTCCTGGCAACAGTAACATCCTCTTTTTCCAGAAGTAGTCATCCATGTGGAAAGAAAGGATGGCCTCTCAGATAAATGCCGACCCTTAATACATTCCTCAAAACATTCCAACTCCTCACCCTAAACTACTTACCACAAAATATCCGAAGTGCGCTGCGAGCAATGGGGTCACTGGGATTATCAAATAGCAGACAATCAAGGAGATGGGCCAACACTTCCGATGTCTGAACGGGTCAGAGTGAACCCTTCAGTGCACACTATGTCAAAACGTCCTGCAATCTCTTCCAGTTACAGAAATACAGAATTTATTCTTGAAACGAATCACATGTTCTCAGTTACCCACTTTATATTTCATCTGCTAAATTGTTGTCCATTGCGTATTTATTTAAATACGCTCTAACTCCTTTGGTGTTTAGGTTTCTGCCTATCTGACAGGCAATGACAAATTTAGTTAGAGTACATTTTTTCTACTTATCTGTATCGTTGATATAGTTTGCAGACAGTTGTGGACTCAGCACTGGTCTATTTTTACTGCAGTCGTCAATTTCTGTGAAGTAACTGAGACTAACTTATCCTCAAATTATCCCTGCTTCCAGGACAGTAAACAGTCCTCCCGATATTTCTGTGGAGGAGCAGTGAAAGGATAAATGTTCTCATTTATTTCCAGGTTTGAGCGATTTAAAGATCTGTTCCAATTTCTGAGTCACGGCCTTGAATGGCTGAATGGACTCATTATGTTCTGTTTAACATTCTTGATTAACTGAATGGACTGCTTCAGTCCAGGTGAAGTTGTCGTTGGTGCGAAACATTGCGGGACCATTAGTGAACAGCCCACTTTGACCTTATGATAGTGGAAAGGTCATTGATACTGCAGCTGCTGAGTGGGCACAGTGTCTCATGGATGTCCAGTACCCATTTGCTCAGTCCTTTCGAAATATGTCGCACTTCGCAGCTGGAAGTGCCACATAACACAGTGGGTGGTATATTCAATATGAGGTTCAGATTTTTCCTCCACCAGAACTGCTCGTTGGGTGTTCCTACAGCTGATATTCAGGTCAGATCCATCTGCGACAAGTCATTTGGTGAAAGATTTTTTCCCGTCTTGTTGGTTCACTCATCGCTTCCCACAGTCTGGATGCTCTGCATTTGAGGCCTCGCCCTGTTGAGTAAATGGTGGGCCTGTAGACACACTCATGGTGATGGACATTGAAATACCACAACCAGAATACCTTCTGTGTCCTTGTCAACCTCAGTGCTTCCACCGATTGGTTTTCAGTATGATAACTGACTTGTAACCGAGGGTTTCTGTGGACGGTAGTAGATGTCCATCATCATGCGATTTCCTTGAAAATATTTGATCAGTTATCATGAGTTTTCTCGGGTTCTGGAACCAATTTTTAGGGAATTCCATGGTAACTCATTCTCTTCCTGCATACCACGGTGCGGGAATTGGTTTAGATCATTTGGCTGAATTGTTAGTTTACAGTGCAATGGGATAGCAACAGTTTGTGTTCAGTTTCGTTGCAGGTTTTAAATTAACATGGAGGACTCTTCTTCTAAACCTCCACCCTTACCTGTTGTCTGTTGGCCCACAGGTTAAATCACCACCAGTCGCTTCTCTCTCTTATCAGTGAGCATCCCCTATGGTCTGGTAACAGTATGGCGACAGAGCAACAATCAAACAACCGCGGACCTCCCACAACTGGTGGGTCTGTCCTTCCAGTGGGACAGAGTATACTCAGGAATGATGATGGGGCATATGGTGCATTATCCATCAGGTCTGATTCTATGAGTATGGCGATGTCAGTCTGTTTCCTGACCAGTCAATATGAGGAATAAAGTTGACTATTTAGCAGGAAATAATCTGAAAGATAGGCCGTCCATCTCAATGTGTGTTGTAATCTCAGACAAGATGGAGGGATCCAATGCATACATTGAGGCAAAAGTATATGATTAATTGACCTTAGAGAGGCATAGTGACATTTTGACTGATGCTGGGAACTGAATATCCAGGAAGATTTTAATTGTTGTACATCACTCCTAGTTGTAAAAGCTGTGGGGTAGACCTCCTAATCAGGGATGGCACCTGTCCGATCTTAAAACGTGATCTATATCAAATGATCGAGGGAATGCCTTAACTTATTTTTGTTGAAAAATGCCGGAAGTGTTGGGTTTAGGGAGAGTGGGTCGAGTGGGTCACAACAAACTTAATGGTCAGAATGGAATCCGTGATATGGGTCTTAATGAATTATCACATTCTATCCCCAGCATTCCCTTGAACATTCTGTATGCGGCATTCCCTGGAACATTCTTTGCCCGACATGTCCCAGAACGTTCTATTCCCGACATTCCCTGTAACATTCAGTACCTGACATTACCCAGAACATTCAATATCCAGTGTTCCCTGGAACATTTTAAACTGAAATTTCCCCCGAAGATTCTGAACCCAACATTACGCAGAGTATTCAACACCCAACATTCTGCAGAACATTATGTAACTGACATTGTCCTGAACATTCTATATCCAACATACCCAGGAACATTGTATACGGGACATTTCCCGGAACATCCTGAAACCGACATTCCTCAGAATATTCTACATGCGAAATACCCTGGAAATGTCAGCAACTGACATTCCCCACAACATTCTTTAACCGACAGTCTCTGAAACATTGTATGCTCATCTTTCCCAGGAATATTCTATACCCCACGTTCCCTTGAACTCTCTATACCCAATATTTCCCGGAGTATTCTGTATCTGAAATTCCTTGCAAAATTCTGTACCTGACATTGCCAAGAACATTCCATACCCGAGATCCCCGGAACTTGCCGTTACCGACAGTCTCTGGAGCTTTCGATTGCGTTATTCCCCCCAACATTCAAAACTTCACATTCCCCAGAATGATCGACACGCGACATTTCCCAGAACATACTCCAAATTATTCTATACTCGATATTTTGCAGAACATTCTATACCCGACATTCCCCAGAAACTTCTACACAAGACATTCCCCAGATCATGCTCCAGGATATTCTATACTCAACATTCTCCATAACATTCTGCACCTGACATTGGCCAGAACATTCATAACCTCACATTCCATTGAATGTTCAATACCCGACATTCCAGGAACTTTCCATAACGGACATTTCTTGACCAAAATTTCCCAAAATGTTCTATCCTCAGCTTTCCCGGAACATTTTATGCCCAACATTGTCCGGCACTTTTGGTCCATGATTTTTTTTTTGTGGACGGACAGATAACATTAAATTGAACAGAATATAAGGTCCCGAGGGAATAGGTTTCATTCCAGGGAGATGAAGGCAATGTTTCGAAGTCGTTCAGGCAGTTAAAGAGTTGAATATGTTTTCCTGTGTTTACATTTCTTTTTGACACAGGATCAATCACAATTTGCACTAATAGACAGAAACTTCCAACCTACGTTTGTCTTCATGCTGCAGCTCCTCAGTTGCTGCACAAACAGTGCGATTTATGCCATGACCCAGACTAAGCTCAGGCAGCAGCTGAAGAATGTGCTGAAATAACCTTTCACCCAAATCCATCAATCAATCAAATTCTCTTATTATCATAATCTGTGACTGTCAGGGGTTTAGGGTGACACTGTGGGACTAAGTGTGAGAAGGTCAGCGTGAAATTTACGGAGTGATTGTGAGGGATCAGTGTGACGGTGATGGATTGAGTGCAAGAACGTTAGGGTCACGGTGATGGGGTTAGTGTATGGTGTCAGGGTGGCAGTGGCATCGAGAGTATGATGAGATCAGGGTAAAAGTGATGGATCGAGTCTGAAGTTTCTGGTTGATGGTGACGGAGTGAATGTGAGGGGGTCAGGGTGACAGAGGGGGAGTGAGTGAGGGGGTCAGGGTGACAGAGGGGGAGTGAGTGAGGGGGTCAGGGTGACAGAGGGGGAGTGATTGAGGGGGTCAGGGTGACAGAGGGGGAGTGAGTGAGGGGGTCAGGGTGACAGAGGGGGAGTGAGTGAGGGGGTCAGGGTGACAGAGGCGGAGTGAGTGAGGGGGTCAGGGTGACAGAGGGGGAGTGAGTGAGGGAGTCAGGGTGACAGAGGCGGAGTGAGTGAGGGGGTCAGGGTGACAGAGGCGGAGTGAGTGAGGGGTCAGGGTGACAGAGGCGGAGTGAGTGAGGGGATCAGGGTGACAGAGGCGGAGTGAGTGAGGGGGTCAGGGTGACAGAGGCGGAGTGAGTGAGGGGGTCAGGGTGACAGAGGCGGAGTGAGTGAGGGGGTCAGGGTGACAGAGGCGGAGTGAGTGAGGGGGTCAGTGTGATGGTGAAGGAGTGACCGTACGGGGATGAGGGTGACTGAGTGAGTTTGAGATTTTCCAGGTGATAGAGGAAGTGAACGTGAGAGCGTCAGGTGGTCAAAGCGCTCGTGATATGGTGAGTGTGAGCGCATCATGTTGGGGCAGAAAATTATGCCCTCATTCCTGATGAAGGGCTCCTCATGGAAAGGCCGCTTGCCTGCTCTTCAGAAGCTGACTGATGTGCTATGCTTTTCCAGCAATACTCTAATCTTGACTCTGATCTCAAGCCGCAAAGTAGAAGAGTGACTTTAACGAGTTCATGGTAACAGTGACGGATTGTGTGTGAGCGTGTCATAACTGTTGTGACAGAGTGAGGGCAAGGGTGTCAGGCTGACAGTGACGTAGTTGCTGCTAGTGGGTCAGGGTGATGATGGAGCGAGTGTGAGGGGGTCAGGATAATGGTGACTAAGTGTGAGGGTGTCAGGATAATGCTGATGGAGAGAGTGTGATAGGATCGGGATGACGGTGATGGGGTGAGAGTGAGCGGGTCACGTTGACAGTAACGGAGTGAGGTTTTTGTAGCGAGGGAGATTGAGTGAGTGTGAGGGGTCAAGGTCACAGAGGGAGAGTCAGTGTCATGTGGTCAGGATGATGGTGATGGAGTGAGTGTAAGGGGGTCATGTTGGTGGACAGACTGAGAGTGTTTAGGCTTGGCTAAAGAATGTGTTGAAGGGTTCATGGTTATGCTGACAAAGTGAGTATGAGGGTATCAGATCTGCGGAGGCAGAGTGAGGGCACTAGTGTCATGGTGATGGTAACAGAGTGAGTGTGATTGGGTTAGGAAGAGAGTGATGGGTTGAGTGTGAGGTGGTCTGGGTGACGATAATGAAATGAGTGCGAGTGGGTCGTGGTGATGATAGAGACAGTGTGACGGCGTCAGGATGACGGGTTAGAGTGAGTGTGAGGGAGTTTGGTGACGGTGATGGGTGAGAGTGAGTGGGTAATGGTGAATGAGTGCGATAGATCGGGGGATGGTGAGGAAGTGAGTGTGACGCAGTCGGGTGACAGTGATAGAGTGGGTGTGAGATGTTCGAGGCAGCGTTGAAAATGTGTGAGGGGTTCAAGGAGACCGTGACGGAGTGAGTATGAGTGGGTCAGGGGGCTGGGGATGAAGTGACTGCGAGGTACTCAGTATCACAGTGAGGGAGGAGGTTTGAGGGTGTCACAGTGTGATGGGGAGCGAGTTTGAGCGGGTCAAGCAATTGGTCAGAGAGCGAATGCGAGGGGATTAGAGTGATAGATGGGGTCAGTATGTGTGGTCACTGTGATCGGCATGAGGTTAGCATAAGGGTGTCAGGGTGACAGTGACATAGTGAGTCTGAGGGTATCAGTGTGATGGTGATGAAGTGAGTGTGAGGGGTCACGTTCTCGGTGATGGATTGAATGTAAGGAGGTCAGGTTGCAGAGGGGGAGTGAGGGGATCAACGTGATGGTGACGGTTTAGTCTGAGCAGGATGAGGGTGATTGAGTGAATATCAGAAGCTCACGATGACAGAGAAGAAGTGAGAGAGAGGGCTTATGGTAATGGTGACGGAGTGAGTGTGAGCAGGACTCGGGTGATGGAGTGAGTTTGATGGGTTCAGGTTGAAACTGACGGAATTGGCGAGATGGTGTCAGTGCAATGATGATGTAGTGCGCATGAGCAGTTCAGGATAACGGTAATGGAGTGACTCTGAGGTTGAAGGTGGTAGCAGTGACAGTGTGATTGTGCAGGGCTGACGCTTTAACGATCATAGGGTAAGAGTGAGTGATTAATGGTGTGCGAATGTGATAGGGTAGGGGGGCGAAGAGGGATTCAATGTGAGGGGTTCAGGGGATGGTGACAGAGTGAGTATGAGGGGGTCAGGGTGATCGTGATGGAGTGAGTGCGAGCCAGTCAATGTGACAGTGAGGAACGGAGTTTGAGCATGTCAGTGTGATGAGGGGAAGATTTTGAGAGTTTGAGGGAGTGAGTTCGAGAAGGCCAGTGTGAGAGTTATACTGTGAGTGTGAGGATCATGGTGATGATGCCAAAATGAATGAGAGGGTGTCAGGATGAAGTGATGCTGTGAGTCTGAGGAGTTAAGAGTGACAGAGAGGGAGGAAGTGTGATGGATCTGGGTGACCATGACATCGTTAGTGTGAGGGTTTCAGAGTGACATTGGCAGAGGGAGTATGAGGGTATCAGTGTGATCATGTCAGAGAGATTGTGAGGGGTCAAGTTGACGGTGACAGAGCGAATGTGATGTGATCAGGTTGACAAAGGTACAGTGAATGTGAGGGATCAGCGTGACAGTGACAGAGATTGTGTGAGTATGACAGGCTCACAGTGACATACGCAGTTGCGATTGTCAGTTTGAAGGTGATGGAGTGAACGTGAGAAGCATCGGATGACAGAGTGGAGTGAGCATGAGAGGCTCACCATTACAGAGCGGGAGTGATTGTGAAGGTGACAGTTTGGTTGTGAGTGGTTCAGTTTGACTTTGACAGCGGGAGTGTGACAGATTAGTGTGAGAGAGATTAGTGACAGAGTGAGTGTAATGTGTCAATGTGACCGAGACAGAGTGAGTGTGAGGGGTCATGGTTATGATGATGGAGTGAATGTGAGGGACAGCAGGTAGCAGACAGCGAATGACTGTGAGGTTGTTACTGTCACGGTGACAGTGTGAGTGTGAGGCGGGTTGTGTGATTGTAACCAAGTGTGTATGAGGGTGGTGAGGTTGACGGTGTCTGCGTGAGGGGGTCAGGTTAAGTAGGACAAACTAAGTGTGATGGTTTCAAGGTTACATTGTCAGAGTGGGTTTTTGGGTGGCAAGCTGTTGGTGACAGAGTGAATGTGAGAGTGTCAGGATGACAGTGACACTGTGAGTGTGAGGGGGTAAGTGTGATGGTGCAGGAGTGAGTGTGAGACGGTCAGGAAATGGTGGTGGAGTGAGTGTCTTGTGGTCAGGGTCACAGAGACGGCGAGAATATGACGGTCAACGTGATGGTGATGGAGTGAATGTGGTGGGATCATAGTGACAATGATGGAGTGATAGTATTGGGGTGGACGATTCTGTGACGGAGATAGTGTGAGGTACTCATTGGGACCGTGATGAATTCAGTGCGAGGCCCTTTGTGTGACAATGAGGGAAGGAGTTCGAGCGTGTCATTGTGATGGGGATCGAGTTTGAGTGTGTCAGGATATCAGTCACAGAGTGAGAGTTAGGGGTTGAGAGTGACAGTGAGGGACCAAGGGTGAAAAGGTCAGTGTGAGAGTGACTGAGTGAGTGTTAAGATCATGGTGACGGTGATGAAGTGAATGTGAGGGTGGCAGGGTGACGGTGACGAAGTGAATGTGAGGGTGTCAGCATGAAGATGACGGGGTCAGTGTGACGGTGTCAGGGAGAGAATGACATAGTGAGTCTGCAGGGATCAGGGTGATGGTGACGAATGTGTGTGAGGGTGCAGTTTGACGGTGATGGAGTGAATGTGAGGGGTCAGGTTGACAGAGGGGGAGTGAGTAAGAGGGGGTTAGCGTGACGCTGACGGGGATAATGTGCAGGTGTCAGGGTGACAGTGAGAGTATGAGATGGTCAGAGGTACGGCAATGGCGTAACTGTGAGGGGCTCAGGTTAATGGTGACCAAGTGAATGTGAGTAAGACGAGGGTAATGGAGTGAGATTGAGGGAGTTAGGGTGACACTGAAGGAATGAACGAGATGGGGTCAGTTAATGTTAACGATGTGAGTTTGAGTGGTTCGGGCTGATGGAAATGGAGTGAGTCTGAAGTCGTCAGAATGGCAATAATAGAGTAATTGTGATGGGGTCACGGTGTCGATGATGGGGTGAGAGTGAATGGGTACTGCTGGGTGAGTGTGGTAGGTTTGCGGTATGGTGAGGGAGTCAGTTTGAGAGGTACTGGGGAGGTGATAGAGTGAGTGTGAGGGGGTCACGGTGACGATGGTCGGGGGAAGAGTCAATGGGTCATGGTGGGTGAGTGTGAGAGTGTCGGGGAGAGTGAGAGAGTGAGTGTGAGGGGGTCAGGGTGACGGTAATGGAAGGAGTCTGAAGTTGTCAAGGTAGTGGTGATAGAGAGATTGTGAGCGGTTCTCGGTGTCGCTGACGTGGTGAGAATGAGTGAGCAAAGATGGGTGAGGGTGAAACTGTCAGGGTACCATTAAGGAATCAATGTGAGAGCTTCAGGGGAATGGTGACTGAGTGAGTGTGAGCTGATCAGAGGAATAGTGACGGTGTATGTGTGAGGGGTTCAGAGGTACTGTGATGAAGTGAGTCCAAGGCTGTTAGTGTGACAGTGAGGGATGTAGTTTGAGCGCGTAAATGAGATGGGGGAACGAGTTTTAATGGGTCAGGCTGACAGTTACAGAGTGAGTGTGAGGTGTTTAGGGTGACAGTGAGGGGGAGTGCTACAAGGTGTGAGAGTAACTGAGTGAATGGCGGGGTTCATGGTGACAGTGACGAAGTGCATGTGAGGGTGTCAGGATAAGGTGATAGTGTGAGTGTGTGGGGTAAAGAGTGGCGGGGGTGGTGTGGGGGTCAGGGTATCTTTGACGTAGTGAGCATGACGGGATCAGTTTTATCATGACAGAGTGAGTTTGAGAGGTAAGGTTGATGGGTGACAGAGTGAATGTGAGTGGCTTAGCGTAACAGAGGGAGAGTGAGTGTGAGGGAGGTAGCGTGACGGTGAAGGATTTAATGTAAGAGTTTCAGGATGTCAGTGTCATCGAGACTATTAGATGACCAGGGTGACAGGTAAGGAGTGAATATAATGGGGGTCAAGGTAACAGAGGGGTAGTGAGTGTGCTGAGCTCCCTATTACAGAGGGTGAATGAAAATGAGGGGCTCAGAGTAAAGGTGATGAAGTGCATGTGAGAAGTGCGGGTAGTGGTGACAGATTGGCTGTGGGTGGATCACTTTGACGTTGACGGCAGGAGTGTGATGGATCAGCGTGATGGTTACAGAGTGACAGTGAGCGTTCATGATGGCAATGACATAGTGACGATGAGGGGACAGTGTGACAGTGACAGTGTGAGTGTGAGGGATCATGGTTACGGTGACGACGTGAGTGTGAGGGAGAAGGCTGACAGACGGGGATCGATTGCGAGGACATCACAGTAACGACGACAGTGTGTGTATGAGGGGATTTGTTTGACGGTTATGTAGTGAGTGTGAGGGTGGTGACGATGACGAAGTGTGTGGGGGGTCAGGACAAAGCTCATATAACGAGTGTGATGAGATCAGGGTCGTGCTGACAGAGTGAGCGTGAGCGGGTCAGGGCAGCGCTGGCAGAGTAAGTGCGAGGAGGTCGGAGTATGGTGACTGTGAAAGACAGGGGTCAGTGGCGGAGTAAGGGTGAGGCAGTCGGTTTGACAATAAGGGGCGGAGTGTGAGAAATTGAGTGTTAAAGAAGGGGAGCCTGTTTAAGTTGGTCAGGCTGACTTTGACAGAGGGACTGTGAGAGAATTAGGGTGAGAGTGAGGGAGTGAGTGTGAGAAGGTCAGTGTGACTGTGATAGTGTGAGTATGAGGGGGCTGGTTAATGGTGATGAAGTGAGTTCGAGGGGGTAAGCTGATGGTGATGAAGTGAGTGTGAAGGTGTCACGGTGAGGTTAACAGTGTAAGTGCGAATGGTGAGGAGTGACAGAGGTGGGACAGTGTTAGCTGTCAGGGTGATGTTGATGGAATTGTGTGAGGGTGTCAGGATGACAGTGACATAGAGAGATCAGGGTGACGACGACGGAAAGAATGTGAGGGGCAGGGTAACAGAGGTGGAGTAAGGGTGACGGGCTCAATTTGCATGTGACGCAGTGAGTGTGAAGGGCCAGGATGATGGTGACGGAGTGAGTGTGAAGGATTAGGGTGACAGAGGGTGAGTGAGTGTGAGGGACGACTCGATAGTCCTATTGTATAATTTCTGAGAGTTAATCTCATGAAGGCATGTGTTCATTGTGTGTGACGGGAGGGCGAAGTGCATTGAGGCAATGTTAACCATGAACTAGAATTGCATAATGCTCAAAAGGTATCAAATGGCCTACGCCTTTCACAATGTTTCTCTTCCGTCTGTGAGACAGCTATGTAAATTTTGCCACAAGCTATCAGATGTTTGGAACAATATCTCTGCAGGATCGACACGACTGTGTTTCCCAATCACTCTTCTGATACTGAGCAACTATGCTGGTTTTATTCTTTAAGGTCTCGAGGTAGTTTGGTACAATTGAGTGTTACAGGATAAGCGCTTCTGCTAATTTAAACCAGGCACACAGATAACCTAATCTCGCACTGTAATCTGTCAAATTTCGAGTTGACAAAGAGCTATCTCAAATATAAGTTTTTAAAGAGAATAAGTAATAATTTATTCGTTACGTCCAAAAGAGAACGTTAAACAAGAATAGTTTACAACTCCTTTCTCTGAAACCTCATTTTATCTACCACTCTTAAATACTGGTCGGACAAATTTCCTTTTAAATTTACGGCAAATTAATTTTCAAACCAAATTGTCATCTTTGAATGTCAATATACCTCTGTGGATTCCTTTAGGTCGTCATTGGTCTTGAGCTGCACAACTTTCTTACGTATAGGCAACTTTAAGAGAGCTATTGTTCTGGAAGTTTGTGCTTGGCTGCTCTTTGCTGTTCTCCCCAACTATTCAAAGTACCCGATTTTAACATATGCTAAAATATTGGCTCAGCTCGTTGGTTTGATATAATCCAAAAATGTAAAACAGTGTGGCAGCCAGAAGTTAAATATACAGTAAATATACAGTAAACGTCAACAACTTCATTACACCTCCCCACGTCAGTAAAGACGAACCATCATAAAAAAGGCTTTGTTTTTTTTTATTCCTTAACATTACCACGACATACATATAACTTTAATTAAAGTTCATCCTAACTTCTTCCCATGTGTACATAATACAGTGGATAAATATCAATCTCATGTAAACTTTATCAATTAAATCGCGATAACGCTCACCGATCACATTGTTTTGACTCACAACTTGCACGATTTGTAGTTTAAAAGTCTGTAACATAAGACGCCAACGTAATAGTCTCATATTCTTGTCTTGAAAGGATTGCAGGAGCATTATGGCCCTTGAACACAACCAATTCAGACACATTCTTTGTTACAGACACGAGGACGCTGCCTGGTGCTAACTATGAAGTGAGGTTGAGTCGGCTAGGTTTATTTCAACTAGACGAAATTAGAGTATGGGGGGACCTGTTTGAGGTTTACAAAATCATAAAGGGTATAGACAGGGTGGATAGAGCCAAGCTTTTTCCCAGGGTAAAGGATTCAATAATGAGACAGTACATTTGAATTGGCTCAGGCTTGAAGGATTGAAGGGCCTGTTATTGGGCTGTAAATGTTCTTTGTTCTTTGACACATTAACATGTTATTAGGCAAGTATCAAAGTCAATAGATCTTTTTCGATCATGGAGTATTTCCTCTCGTGGATGTTGACTCTCTTTGTTTAATCATCTTTCTGTAGCAGTACAGCTCCAAGTCCTATGTCACTCAAATCGATGGCAACCTTGAAGGGTTTCCAACAGTTTGCTATGGCTAAAACAGGTGCGGTGATCAATATTGGTTTCAAATGATCAAATGTCTACTGATACTAACCTGTCCATTCGTAACCCACACAACTCTGTTAATGAATCTTTGGAAGGTGGCATGAACGTTTTTCATTCCAAATGGCATCACTTTGAATTAATGCAGCCCATTTTGGATTACAAATGCAGAGATTTCTTTCGCCGTCTCTGATAAAGACACGTGCCAGTAACCACGCAGTAAGTCCAACTTTGTGATGTAACTGGCTTGTCCAACTTTCTCGTCCTCCAATCTCGTTATTGGATCTGTGTCCGTTGACTTTCCGATAATTCACTTAAAATCGTTGCTTCCTGTCAGGATTGGGAACTAAACTGATGGGCGAAGTCTACTCGCTCTGTCTCTGGGTGTGATAATATCCTCGTAGAACATCGCCCCCACATTCTTTCGGAGCTGTCTGGCTTTGAAAGGATTATGCTGATAGGGTGTTGTTTTATTCAAACAACATTCACTACGTCTACTTCAATTATAATAGCATTAGTCCTCCTCATCTGATTCTTACATATCTCTTCATACTGCAGTAACAAACGTTTTACATGCATTCTTTAGTCTGGAGAGAAATAGTTTGCTAACCTATCACACTCATGAAGAACCTTTCGATTTTTAAAGTTTTTTGAGAAACATCAAATTCCACACCATCTGGATTTGTTTCCTCACTCTCCAGGGCGGTAATTAAACATGTTTCTGCAGTGCTTTCAGGTAATAAATCTCAGAACTATTTTCCATCCCCCTTCGGTGTCTGCATCAGCATCTATTTCTTCAATTGTCTCTTCGTTCCGTTGCAAGTTCATTAGCCTTTCAGCTGTAAACACTTCAGTTTAACACTCTGCCTGTCCAGGTTTTTCCTCACTATTACATCAAACAGGGTTTCCGCTAACTGACCCTCAACTCGTTAATCATCCTCTTTAGTTTTCGCTTCGTTCTGTGGCTTATGACAGTGGGATCTCGATACTACACAGTCTACCAGACTATTTCTGTTTTAACTCCTCAGTTTCTGGTCTTCCATGGGCTTCTACATAACAAGGGATGTAAGTCTCACCTTCGAACCTGCTAAATGATTCAGAATAACAAACTGGATTCCTGAAACTGCCAATCTGTCAATCAATCCCCACTGTTACTTCCACAGACTGGATTTGGTACTCCAACCTAATCTTACACAGAGGAACGCAAACTTTCTGTCCATCTATCCCACAAAATACCACACTCTCGGGTAACAGATCACGAAGAGTAAAAATTCACTCAACTCTTAGTATTACAGACTGGTTAGATGCTCCATCCTTTAAAATTATAACTTCTTGTCCTTCTCTCCTCCCACGCGCCCACCCCCCACGTTCTTTCAGAATAGCCTTTCCCCACAGAAGTGAATTCTTTATAGTGATCAGGCAAAATCCTCCCCTACCTAGTCTGTGCAGTCTCCTGATGCTCCTCGACGTTTATTGTGCTTCTCTTTACTACTTCCACTCATACAACGAGCTTAACTTATTTTACTACATCTTTTTCCGAGTTATCTGTGTGGTTACATGTTTCACATTACCACAGTGGAAACACCTGAGGCCTTTCACCTCCTTTCCACCCTATTGGGCTTCTTTTTAAACCTCGTTATCTGTTTCATCTACCCTTTGATTTGTAGTGTAGTATCTCCCCTTCTCCCAGGTTCTCTATCTCACGTCATGGAATTCTGGATGGACGCTTCTCATAGGCACCAACATGCATTCATCTGCTAAGTCTGTTCTTCTCACTTCCTGAAAATTATGTTAATACATGTGAATTCTTTCTCTGAATCCCTCTGGAAGAGTTTTTTTTAACTCCTCCAGCAGAGTAATCTCTCCTACAGCCTCATATGTCTTATCTAATTTAGAGACCTGCACCCTTCTATCTAAAATGACGATTTTTAATTCTTTAGAACTCAACACCAGATGGACATGGTTCCGTCTTTATATTTCTGAACCACTGTTTGTACACTTACGGCAGCAATTAATAAATACGTAAAATAGCCTGTTGACCTCTTCATAATCTCTTGACTGCTCATCTGACAACGCTGCAAATACCTCACGAGCTCTGCCGACCAGTTTATTCTGAAATAACATTAGCCCTAAATCTCTGGACCACAGTATCTGCCTCGCCAATTTTTCACACGAAATGAAGAAGGCTTTCTCAAACAAATGTGTTAGAGTTTTGACATATTTGTATATATGAGTACGCTCTGTTTTCATTTCCATTCTGTTAATCTAACTTCACTGACTAATTCACAAATTCAAAATTTTAATTTATCTTACTTTTTCTCTCTGCCTTTCTTCTCTTTCTCTTTTCTCAGCTAAGAACATTCTCTCTCTTTCTTTCTCTCTCATTCTCTCTTTTGTCACTCTTTCACCTTCCCTTTATCTTTTCTGGCACTCTCTTTGTATGGCTTCGAACTCCGTTTTCCTTAAATGCAATTGAAAGTTTTTGAACTCTACTGCACTTGTCTTTCCTCTGAAATACCTAGGTATCTGAGTTATTCCCTTACCAATTTAGCTTTACTTCTGTCTTTGATAAAATCCAACCCTAACCTCTTTGCTAATTATAAGAATAAGGTATTTTTATTTCCTTCTGGACTTTCTTAGCAAACTTAGGAATCATCCTCATTCCCCAGAACGTTTTTTTGCAACTTTCATAGCCATTTCTGTCGGATTTAAGTTGCAGAAACCACAAGTAGCCACAACTAAGCAATATGTCTCTCCAATGTTATGTTTAAACATTAACCGGCAAGTTTTAGAATCGACTGGGCTTTTTCGTAATCCGAACTTATTTAAGTCTATCTAAATTGGGTCTATCTAAACGGTTTAAATCACGGAAACAGAGATTCCAAACGTTTTTGACACGGGGTAAACCCTTCTGTTACTTAAACCTGACACATAGAGAAAAAACTCGCCTTGCCCCTTAATCTCATAAATTGTGAATCAGATAGAATTTACCAATCCCACAACTCAGTGAAAAATTACTATTTATCATTTAACTCCCAGAAAAATATTAATAACAAGTATGTGCACTGCAATCATCCTTTGGCTGAACAATGTATCAATGTCCTACTTCATAACAATATACTGATTCTATCCAAAACAAACGATTGACTTTAACAACAAATTGAAATTTCAAAACCAGTCATCTTTCGGATTTCCTTTTGTATATTCCTCTGTAGATTTTCCTGTTTTCTAATCTTTGGTCATCTGTTTCACAGATTTCATATGAACAGGTAGCTTTCAGAGAGCGGTTCTGAGGGCAGTCTGTTGGTGCTCTTTGCCAGTCTGATGAACTATTTAAAATGCCTGATTTTTATAACCAAAACATCGGGCGGTCTCATTGGATTAGTGACATCACAACATGTAAATTCAAATTCGATTGGATTTTGCTACCTGGGTGAAGAATCTAAAATGATTGGCCAATATCAGATTTGTTGTGCATCAGAGTAACTCAGCTCCAGTTACTTGTTTCCCAGACAATTGTTACCATTTTCGATTTTTCAGCACACTCCCTGTGTGTTAAATCTTTGCCTGCTTTCACTCACCTGAAATGTGCAGTATACAGCTCCACCTTCAGGACAGTCAGCTGGACCATCCCAGCTGTATCCACTGAGGTTCTTAATTAAGAGAGCTGGAATTTCTTGGCTATTCACACTAAGATTTCAAATTTAAAACGTTGCACCACCCTATCTACTCACATGGAGATTTCCAGGATCCAGAGCTGGACTATAAAGGCTATTCACACCGAGATTCTCAGTTCCAGGAGCTGGACTGTACCGGCTGTTCCAAACAAGATACCCAGCTTATACAGCGGGCTTCTAGAGCTGTCTCCCCCAGAGTTTTTATAGCCAGATTCCCAGTTTACTGAGCTGGACCATAATCGCTGTTCAGACTGTGATTCCCTGTTTTGAGACCCGGAGTATCACGGTTGTTTATAATGAGATTCCCCATTTATAGATCTGGACCAGCTGAACTATATTCGCCGAGATTCCCAGCTTCGAGTATTGCCCATATCAGTGTGATTAACAGTTTAGAGAGCCGACCCAATCCAGATTTTCATACTGGGATTGCCGGTTTGGACAGCTTAACCATCGTGGAGATTCATACCAAGTTTTAAAATTTAGACAGATGGATACATATGGCAATTTGCACTGAGAAACCCAGTTTACAGAATTGGACCTTCCCGACTGTTTACAGTGAAATTCCCAGTTTACACACCTGGAGAAACCTGGCTTTTCACACGGAAATTCCCATTTTAGGGAGTTTGATCAACCTGGCTGCTCACACTGAGATTCCGAGTTCAGTGTTTTGGTCCATCCCCACTGTTCACACCGAGATTCCCACTTAAGAGAGCAAGACCATACCGGATGTTCAAAACGATACTCCCAGTTTAGAGAGCTGGATTATCACGGCTATGCACACCTGGATTCCAATGCATTAGAGTTGGATGATTCTAATGTGTTCCCGATGAGATTCCTAGTTAAGAGAGCGCGACCAACTTTTTTATTCACACCGAGATTACCAGTTAAATACGTGGATCATGACGGCTGTTCACACTGACTTTCCCAGTGTAAACAGCTCGAACGTCCCGGCTGTTAGCAATAAGATTCCCAGTTTCGAGAGCAGGAGTAACTCAGCTTTTCACACTGAGTTTCACAGTTTAAAGTGCTGGGCCAACCCGGTTGTTCACAGCGACATTCCTTGCTTAGAGACCTAAAGAGACCTGGATGCTCACAATGATGTTTTACAATTTAGAGAATTGAACCATCCCGGATGTTTGCACAGAGATTCCCAGTTTAAAATGCCCGACAAATCTGCAAAATGCACTGTGAGATTCACTGTATCGAGAGCTGGACCATTTCCGACTATTTACACTGAAATTCCCAGAGTTGATAGCTGGAGCATCCGGTGTGTTCACACAGAGATTTCCGGTTTAGAGTCTTGGACCATCCCAGTGTGTTTACAAGAGATATCTGGTTTAAAAAGTTTGACCATCCCGGTGTATTCATGCTACGATTTGCAATTTAGAGAATTGGACCACTCCGTATGTTCATGCAGAGCTTCCCAGTTAAACGAGCTGGACCATAACAGCCATTCACACAGAGAAACCCAGTTTAGAGAGGTGGACCTTTCCAGCTTTTCCAACTGAGATTCTCAATTTAGTGAGCTGTCCCAACTCGACTTGTCACAGGAAGATTCCCAGTTTAGAGCGCTGTACCACCCCTGTTGTCCACACTGACATTTCCATTTTAGAGAGGAGGATCATTCCGGCTGTTCACACTGAGATTCCCAGTTTAGAGAGCATTCTGATCCCAGCTGTTTGCATGAAGAAATCCTGGTTCAGAGAGCTGGACAATCTCAGCCCATCAAAATAAGATTCTAGGTTTGGACAGCAGGAACATCCCAGTTGTTCACACTGCGTTTCCAAATTTTGCAAGTTGGACCATTCTGGCTGTTTGCACTGAGATTTCCAGTTGAGAGAGCATATCCATAGTGCTGTGTTCACACAGTGATTCTCAGTTATGAATGCTGTACAATCCTGACTGTTCACACTGTCATACCTAGTTTACAGAAGTGGGACACCCTGGCTGAACACAGCGATATTCCCCGTTTAGTGAGTTGAATCATCCCAGCTGTTCACAGTGAGATTCCCAGCTTAGAAAGGCACACGATCTCAGGTGTTTAAACCGAGACAGCTGTTTAGGAGAGCTGCACCATCCCAGCTGTTCACACTGAGATTACCAGTTTAGACAGCTGGACCATTTCCGGATGTTCACAGTGAGATTTCCCATCTAGAGAGCAGGACCATTCCCAGCGGTGCACACTGAGATTCGAAGTCGGGTGATCTGGATCATTCTCGGCTGTTCACACCAAAATTCTCAGCAGAGAAAGTTGGATCAATCCGGTTTGTTCACACTGAGATTCCAGGTTTAGCGAGGTGCATCATGCCATCTGTTCACAACGAGATTTCCAGTTTTGAGAGTTGAACTATTCGGTTGTTCACATGATGATTTCCAGTTTGGGGAGCTGCACAAATAAGATTGCTCCCAAAGAGATTTCAGTTTAGAGAGCGGAACCATTCCTGCTGTTCTCACCGAGAATCTCAGTTTAGTGGCTGGACCAACCCATTGTGATTCCCAGTTAATTGAGCTGGAAAATCACGGCTGTTCACACCGAGATTCCCTGTTGAAGGAGGGCGAACATCCTGGCTGTTGATATTGAGATTCCCAGCTGAGAGAGCTGCAGTATACCAGCTGTTCCGATCGAGATTCCGTTTTAATAGAGCGGGACCATCCCAGCTGTTCACCCCGAGGTTCCCAGGTACCAGCGCAGAACCATCACGTCTGTTCACACTGAGATTCCAGTTAATAGACCTAAACTATCCAGGTGTGTTCACACGGACATTCCCGGTTCAGAGTGCCAGCCCATCCCAGTATATTCATACTGAGATTCCCAGTTGAGAGAAGTGCACTACCCCATCTGTTCCCATAGAGATTCCCAGTTTAGAGACCTGGACTACTCTAGTGTGTTCACAATGAGATTCCCAGCTGAGATAGCTGAACCATCCGAGCTGTGCATATTGTGATTCGCAGTAGATCAAGCTGGATTATTTCAGCTGTTCACACTGAGATTCCTATTTTAGAGAGTCGGACCATCCCTTCTGTTCACAGAAGGGACATTCCCAGATTAGAGAGCAGAACCATCCTGGCCATTCCCACTCAGATTCTCACTTTGAAGAGTTACACAATCCCTGCTATTCACACCACAGTTGCCGGTTTAGAGATTTTCATGATTCTGAATGTTCACCCCGATATTTCCACTGAAGAGTGCTGGACCAATCCAACTGAGATTCCCAGTTTCAAGAATGTAAACGTTCTGGCTGTGCAGACTAAGGTTCCCAATTTGGAAAGCTGTAAGACCCAAGCTGTGAAAAGTGAGATTGCCAGTTGAGACAGCTCGGCCACACTAGCTGCTCACACTGAGTTTTACTGTTTTAAGAGTCTGACCATACTGATGATCCCATGGAGATTCACAATTTGGAGTGCATAACCATCCCGCTGTTCAGACTGAGAAGGACTTTTTGCACTAAACGGCCGTTCTCGTGCTTCTTTGATGCTGTCTGTCCTGCTGTGCTTTTCCAGCAGCACAGTATTGACACTCATTTGCAGCATCAAAAGTCCTCACTTTCGCCTAATTTTCCCAATTGAGAGAGTTAGGCCATCAGAGCTGTTCACACTGGGATTCCCCGTTTAGACAGTAGGAAGATCCCAGCTATTCCCACTGCGTTTCCTAGTTTAGAGTGCTAATCCCAGCCAACTGTTCCACTGGAGAATTGCTGCACGTTCGGATAAAATTACCTAATTTCAATGCTCAGCTGCTTCAGGTTCGGGGTGTGAACTGAAGGCACTCCTCACACTCAGATCTTCAGCTGCAAAAGTTAGAGAGTGTTTGTGTTCTCCAGGATCACAACCAAGGGTTTCCACAGAGAGCTCACAAAGAGATCCACACAGTAGGTGTGCTGTCAGAGCAGCCCTGGAATTAGGCAGGCAGGGCATTTTATCATTTGGTGAGTGGCATACAGCTCCAGTTCACCGCCCTTAAAGCCAGGGCATAAGGGAATCAGAAATCAGGTCAATGGCTTCTCGCTTGATTCATAGTGGAAGGCAAAACCATTTTAATAATTACAAAGAATGAATAGCCCTGTAAGACGAGGAATTAGAAGATGTAATCACATTTAAAAACAAGAACCTGACAATGTTGGAGATCCGAAGTGAAAGCAAAGTGTTGGTGAACCTCAGATGGTATTTCAGCACCTGTGGTCAGACTGGCCTAGCATTCCGAAGAAGCCAGTTTAATTCTTTGCTGACAGGAGGTAAATATTAGTATGACATCTGGGGGACTGTGAATGTAATTCCCAAAAACTCAGAAGGAAAATGTTACTCCCAGTAATGGTGATTATGAAACCATCATCAAATAACAAAAATGAAAAGGTCAATTCATGTCCTTTAAGTGAGGGACATTTTGTCAACCTTACCCGGTCTGGCCTATATGTGGCTCCAGCCCAGCAGCAAGGTGATAAGCTCAAAAGGATAATGTATACAATTCATTGCCTTCTGTCGTCAGGATACTTGTTTTAAAAATGAGGAATTGTTGTTATATTTGTCCTGGAGGAAATTGAATAACATTCAAGTATTTTGTTTGTTGTTGTTCACTGGTGCGATGTGGGCTTCTCTAGATGGGGCTGTATTTTACTAGGCACCCTGAGTTTTCCTTGAGGATGTGCTGGTGAGTTACTGCCTTAAACTGATGCGTTTCCTCTGTTGAAGATTGATGCACAATGCAATTCGGGAGGGAAATCCCAGGACTTTGACTGAACAATACTTAAGTGATAGTGGTGTGTTTACAGGTTAGGATGGTAATTTGCTTGGACGTTTGGGTGCATGAATTTTGTGGTGCTCCTTTGGATATACTGCCCTTGCCTTAGAGTAGTACCGGATTTGGAAGACGCTAAAGCGCTTTGGCAAATCATTACAGTGCATCTTGGTAATTTGAATACTCTGCTGTTACTCAGCATCGCTGGTGGAGGGAATGGATGATGATTAACTGATGCTACACAATATCTGCCATTCAGATATAAAGTCTATTCATTCATGCTCTTTGTATTCTGGCTGACAACAAGTTCACCATTCATGTGTTGGGGGCAATGCACTCACGTATACTTTATTTTTTCATGATGCCTTCCGTTTTGGGTTTTACAAAACGTCTTCAAAAGTCCAAGTGAATCATATTCGCTTGCTTCCTCGGACCATGTTTTCAGAATCCTTAAGGGGGAGGGTATGCAGTCAGAAGTCGTGGTGCACGTTGGCACCAACGACATAGGTAGGAAGAGGGGTGGGGAGGTCATTCAGGTGCTCAGGGAGTTAGGCTGGAAGCTAAAAGCTAGGACGGACAGAATCGTCATCTCTGGGTTGTTGCCGGTGCCACGTGACAGTGAGGCAAGGAATAGGGAGAGAGTGCAGTTGAACACTTGACTGCAAGGATGGTGTAGGAAGGAAGGCTTCAGGGATTTGGACAATTGGACTGCATTCTCGGGAAGGTGGGACCGATACAAGCAGGACGGGTCTCACCTGAACCAGAATGGCATCGATATCCTGGGAGGTAGGTTTGCTAGCACTCTTCGGGGTGATTTAAACTAATTTGGCAGGGGGATGGGATCCGGACTTGTAGTCCAGCTGTTTGTAAGGATGTCCAAGATTGGAGGGAGGCTGTGGAGAAGGTAGCACTGACAGGAAATACTTCGAGACACAGAGATGGGTTCAAGTGTGTATACTTCAATGCAAGGAGTATCAGAAATAAGGTGGGTAAACTTAAGGCGTGGATCAGTACCTGGAACTACGATGTTGTGGCCATCATGGAAACGTGGATAGAAGAGGGACAGGAATGGTTGTTGAAGGTTCCTGGTTACAGATGTTTCAGTAAGATTAGGGAGGGTGGTAAAAAAGGACGGGGGTTGGCATTGCTAATTAGAAATGGTATAACAGCTGCAGAAAGGCAGTTCGAGGGGGATCTGCCTTTGGAGGTAGTATGGGTTGAAGTCAGAAATAGGAAAGGAACAGTCACCTTGTTGGGTGTTTACTATAGGCCCCCCAATAGCAGCAGAGATGTGGAGAAACAGATTGGGAAATTGGGAAACAGATTTTGGAAAGGTGCAGAAGCCACAGGGTAATAGTCATGGGCGATTTCAACTTCCCAAATATTGATTGGAAGCTCTTTAGATCAAGTCGATTGGATGGGGCGGTGTTTGTGCAGTGTGTCCAGGAAGCTTTTCTAACTCAGTATGTAGATTGTCTGACCAGAGGGGAGGCCATATTGGATTTGGGACTTGGTAATGAACCGGGACAAGTGATGGGCTTGTGAGTGGGTGAACATTTTGGTGATGGTGACCACAATTCTGTGACTTTCACCTTGCGTATGCAGAGAGATAGGTGCATGCAACAGGGTAGGTTTTACAATTGGGGGAAGGGTAAATACGATGCTGTAAGACAGGATCTGAGGAGCATAAGTTGGGATCATAGGCTGTCAGGAATGGATGTCGTGGAAATGTGGAACTTTTTCAAGGAACAGATACGACGTGTCCTTGATATGTATGTACCTGACAGGCAGGAAAGAAATGGTCGTGTGCGGGAACCTTGGTTGACAAGGGAGGTTGAGGGAGGGTAGGATCAAGGATAACCCCAAGACATTTTATGCGTATGTGAGAGACATGAGAAGTACGAGAATGAGGGTAGGTCCTAACAAGGACAGTAGTGGGGAACTGTGTATTGAGTCGGAAGAGATAGGAGAGGTCTTGAATGAGTACATTTCTTCAGTATTTACAAACGAGAGGGACCGTATTTTTGAAGAGGAGAGTGTTAAACGGACTGGTAAGCTAGAAGAGATACTTGTTAGGAAGGAAGATGTGTTGGACATTTTGATAAAATTGAGGATAGACAAGTCCCCCGGGCCTGACGGGATATATCCTAGAATTATGTGGGTAGCAAGAGAGGAAACGGCTTTACCTTTGGCAATGCTCTTTTCGTCTTCAATGTCAACTGGGGTGGTACCAGAGTACTGGAGAGTGGCGAATGTTGTGCCCTGTTCAAAAAAGGGAACAGGAATAACCCCGGGAATTACAGGCCAGTTAGTCTTACTTCGGTTGTAGGCAAAGTAATGGAAAGGGTACTGAGAGATAGGATTTATGAGTATCTGGAAATACACTGCTTGATAAGGGACAGCCAGCACGGATTTGTGAGGGGTAGGTCTTGCCTTACAAGTCTTATTGAATTCTTTGAGGAGGTGACCAAGCATGCGGATGAGGGTCGACCAGTGGATGCAGTGTACATGGATTTTAGTAAGGCATTTGATAGGGCTCCCCATGGTAGGCTGATGCGGAATATCAGAAGGCATGGGCTAGAGGGAAATTCGGCCAGTTGGATAGAAAGCTGGCTAACCGGTAGAAGTCAGAGAGTGATGGTAGATGGTAAATATGCAGCCTGGATCCCAGTTACAAGTGGAGTTCCGCAGGGATCAGTTCTGGGCCCTCTGCTGTTTGTAATTTTTATTAGTGACTTGGAAGAGGGAGTCGAAGGGTGGGTCAGTAAATTTGCAATTGATACGAAGATTGTGGATCGTGAGGAGGGCTGTTGTCGGCTGAAAAGGGACTTAGATATGATGCACAGCGGGGCTGAGGAGTCCAGAAGGAGTTCAACCCTGTTAAGAGTGAGGTTGTCCATTTTGGAAGGATAAATAAGAATGCGAAATACAAGGTTAACGGTAGGGTTCTTAGTAAGGTGCAGGAGCAGAGGGAACTTGGGGGCGATGTTCATAGATCTTTGAAAGTTGCCACTCAGGCTTGCAAGAAGGCCTATGGTGTATTAGCGTTCATTAGCAGAGGGATTGAATTCAAAAGTCGTGAGGTGATGTTGCAGCTGTACAGGACCTTGGTGAGGCCACATTTGGAGTAATATGTGCATTTCTGGTCGCCTCACTTTAGGAAAGATGTGGAAGCTTTGGAGAGGGTGCAGAGAAGATTTACCAGGATGTTGCCTGGAATGGAGAATAGGTCGTACGAGGATAGGTTGAGAGTGCTAGGCCTTTTCTCATTGGAACGGCGAAGGATGAGGGGTGACGAGATAGAGGTTTTTAAGATGATCAGAGGAATAGATGGTGTAGACAGTCAGAAACTGATTCCCCGGGTACAACAGAGTGTTACAAGGGGTCATAAATTTAAGGTGAAGGGTAGAGGGTATGGGGGGATGTCAGGGTTAGATTCTTTAACAAAAGAGTGGTGGGGGCATGGAATGCACTGCCTGTGGGAGTGGCAGAGTCAGAATCATTGGCGACCTTTAAGCGGCAATTGGCTAGGTACATGGATGGGTGCTTAAGCTAGGACAAATGTTCAGCACAACATCGTGGGCCGAAGGGCCTGTTCTGTGCTGTATTGTTCTATGTTCTTTAACAACCCACTGCAAGTAATCTCTGAACATTGGAGTACATGTGTTAGGTATCATTTCCCCTTTTTAAATCCGTGCTGACCGTAACACAGTGTTCCAAGCGTTCTGTTATTACATTTTTTTACAATTGGCTCCCGAATTGTTCTCACGTCTAAGGTAATTCCAACAGATTTAATACTTTGTTTGCTCTCTACATCATTTGTTTTTAATAAGTAGGGTTATGTAACTGCTCTCCAATCCATGGGACCGACTTGAGAGTCTACAGATTCTTGAATGGTGAACACGAATGCATCCACTTCTTCCAGAGCCAATCCGTAAATACACTGGGAAGGGTTATGACACAGTTCTCAGTTCAAAGGAAGTTTTTCTTATAGAGGCAGAGGGGTAGTGTGATCAGCACTTTAAGAATTCATTCAAACTCCATCTTAAAGCCAGCCATGCGTTCTTTATTACCAGAGGTGCGTAGGTTTCTTATTTGTTATAGGTATTGGTTCCAGCAGCCCACAGTAATCTGTGACGTCGAGAAGTCGAGTTGTTGCTGAATTGGAGATTTTTCTGTGCTCCTGGATGTGAAGGTTCTGGAGGAGAAGCTGACCTGCTACATTGCTAATTAGTATTAGCTGTTGAAAATTAAGGGTTATCATCTCTTTGTCATCAATAAAGTTTGGAATGCTTTGATTTGGTTCCAGCTTGTGTTCGTATTTTTTTGACCACATCGGTATTTTGGTATGCCTAGCCAAATTCCTTCATAACATTCCAATCAGAGTTACCTCAATGGTTTCAAGGAGAAACTGGACAGTTTTGATATGTTGGAACAGTTGAGGCATAGAAGTTAAATCACATATTATTTTGCCAAGTCTTTTGAATGTTTCTCCAGTTCTTCTGTTTTTGGTTCTATTTTAACTGTGGTGAAAGAATAACGTGCGTCTTGATTACAGACTAGTCGTTTCACCATTTGCATCACGTCTGGAATGTAGAACCTTTTATTTGTCTCGAAATAAGGTAAAAGCCAGAGTCAAGGAATATCTTCTTATAATGTTTTATGGGAACAGGGTCTGGTCCGTAACAAACGTCTTCAACTTGACATAATAATTACTGAGGCATGTGCACTAATACTATCAGATCTCACTAATACAGCATTCAGCTCGATTTGGAGACATTTATCGTCAAATCTAGAGGAATACTTTTTCAAAACAATTGTTAACGTTTAATTTGTGGAGTCAACAATTCCACGGACACTATATGTGAGTGCAATGAAATGCATGCCCTTCCAAATTTATACCGTGCAATTCGCAGAATCCCATCTGATAACGAAATGAATAAACGTTGAAAAAAACGCAAAGATTCACAGTAATTCAAAAAACCCGGATCGGAAAGCACTGGCCGACAGACTGCAAGAACTGCAGTAGATTGGAACGAGGGCCCACTGACAGATCAATCTTGAATGGTTATCTGTGAATTACTGCTGTCAAATTCTACAAAGAGATATATGCCACGTTGCAGATTTCTTGAACGAATATAGGGGACCGATTTTTGCAATGAAATCAAGTGCATATTGTGATGTGGCGAAGTGGTCAAAAGTGCGGGAGTCCGTTTCAGTCGCAACAGAGGCATGGTTAGAGTCCTGCTGCTGTCAATAACGTAACCACTTCAAAATTGAAAAGGATCAGAGAAGAGTGAGAATTATGTTGCCAGGCGTTGAGGATTTGAGCTTGCTGAAGATGCTGGGGGCGTTTTAATGGGATGATCGGAGGGTGAAGGATGACCTTATTGAAGATGAAAAAATCATGAGGGCCATGGATAGGACAAACAGTCTAGTGTTTTTTTCCCTGGGGTGGGCGAGTTCAGAACTAGAGGACATATGTTTTGGGTGAGGGGGAAAGATATAAAAGGTACCTAAGAGGCAACCTTTTCACACAGTGAGTTGTGCATGTTTGGAATGCGATGCTAGCAGAAGTAGGGGGAGCTGATGCAAGTGGTGGATGAGGGTGGAGCACACAACAGCAGAGAGTTCACAAATAAACCTGACCATATATTAATTAAGGAAAAAAAAGATATGCAACAGAACTCACAATCTTTCTATGCCGAAATCTACATCCACATAAACAATTTTTCAACATATCAGAGTACTTGCAATGTGGAAATGACTTCAATAGGTTATGTCACACGGTATTTATGTCAGATAGGGCAAGTTTATTTTAAATGTAACTGTCATCATATTAATTTGGCGAATTTGCAGGAAACCGTCACAGTGGGTATTGTCAGAAGATATGATGCTCGGCACTGCCTACGTTTAGTACAACAACCGAGTAGCTCAAATATCGCTCTGGAAATTCCAAAGTGTTTTTCTGCACAGCAGTGATTATGTCTCACCTACCCAATCTCCATGCCTCAGATTCAATGTGAGACCCGTTTTGTTGCATCATTGTTTTTTCTTTATTTGAGCATGTTGGACATTTCACAAAGTGTTTTGACGATATTCAGGAACCAGGTTGGAGACATAGGTTACTTACCTGGTGAAGCAGTCGCGATTGGATCTGCAAAAGCGACTGTTTATGGACGCAATGGCAAACAGTTGCTTCCAACCCTCTGTGTAATTGATTAGATTTCTTACATTTTATGATTAGATTACTTACAGTGTGAAAATAGGCCCTTCGGCCCAACCGGACCCTCCAAAATGCAACCCATGCAGACCCATTCTACTACACCACGGGAAATTCAGCATGGCCAATTCACTAATCTGCACTTTTTTGAACTGGGGGAGGAAACCCACGCGCACACCGGGAGACGGTACAAACTCCATGCGCAGTTGCCTGAATCGGACATTGAACCCGGATCTCTGGCGGTGTGAGGCATTAGTGCTAACCACTGTGCCACAGTGCCCCCACTACTTGTGACGCTTTAACACACTGGACCCAGTCGTACAAACAACTTTATACATCGACCCTGAATCTCCTGTCACTGAGCCACGATTGCATTCAATACCCCAGCTGTGATATCACCAAAGTCCTGCACAATTCCACCAAGACATTCATGTTCTTGTACCCAAATCCACTCACTGCGAAGATCAGCACACCACTTCACTTAATCTGCACCTGCTCAATGTTCAGAGATTTGTATATCAGGATGTCCAGATCTCATTACACCTCCCAGTTTCAAGTGTAGCACCATCCATGTTTTTTACTTCTGAACTGATTCACTGATTCAGATATTGTGAAAAGCTGGGGTCCAGGCATGTCTTTTTTTGTCTACCATACAGTTCTCTCTCCGTGACATTTCACCATCCACAATGTCACGAGTCGTAATGGTTTCATGCTAATCTATTCTGTAGGATTTATCAAAAGCCATTAGAAAAGGTCCAAGAAAACTACACCCTCTGGTTTCTACTAATCAATGACACTGTTTGCATCCCCGAACAATTCCAATAGTTTGTGCAACATGATTTCCCTTTTGGCAATTCATGGTGATTCTGCATAATACTTCATTCTTTTACACACGCTCAGTGAGTAATTGTTTCATAATGGGCTCGCGTACTTTGGCCAATGCCAACATCAGGCAGACTGGTCCAAAATTCACAGTTTTGTCTCTGCATCCCATTTTAAACATTGAGGCTACATTAACAAATCCGCAATCTGTAGGAACTATTCCAGAATCTATCGAATCTTGAAAGATGACCGCTAATGTTTCCAAAGGTTTTTTTTAATTCCTGATGTATTCTCCGATATAGATTATTAATATTTATGGATTCATCAAACTTTAATCCCATGAAGTTTTCACAAACCAAACATCCATATTCCTGTACTCAATTCCACTCATTGAGTAGACCAACATACCACTTGACTTCTTCACCACCTGCGTGCTGATCTACTGCGACTGATGTATTAGGACGTCTCATGACACCTCCCCACTTCCAATCTGTCACCATGCATATTCGATCCAACTTTAATCCATGAAATTTCCTCAAACTAAGGAAGACATCCGTGTTGCTGTACACAAATCCGCTTACTGTGAAAACCATCATACCACTTAACGTAATAAACCGAATTTTCTCCATTTCATTCCTCCCTCTGTAGTCTGTGATCCTAACATTTTCCTATGTACAAAGATACAGAATGGAGCAAATGTAGCAATGTCATTTCCTCTTACTGTCAGCGGTACTTTTCAATATCATTTCCACAAAACGATTTTAGATATGAATGATGAACTGCAAACACTCTCTTTGTGACGACATTTAATTTCCTATAGTCTACGCAAAATCAAATCAAACTGTTTGGGCGTGAGGATTGGTTAGGAATCAATGCTACAGGAGAATTTCAATGACTCTGAGAGTAGAATCAAGACGCCCTCTGTCCGGTCTCTAGATTGTCATCAGTAATTTGTCTATTTTAGGTGGGTTAAATCACTCCCAAGTACTTGTTTCAGCCATTGGAATTCCTTAGGAATACAAAAGTAATACGGCAAACATTTAGCTCAGTTGGCTGGGCTGTTGTTTCACAGAACAGTATGATACCAACAGCGTGTATTTAATTCCCATTCCTGGTTTGTGGTTAACATGAAGGAATCTCCTTCCTCATCGGAGCTGTGGTGGCCCTTCAAGTTGAACCACCACCAGCCGCTTCTCTCTAATAAGAAACCAACCTCTATAGCGTATTAAAGCTATGGCGAAAACACGAAGAAAGCAACAGTTCGATTGTTCTGGGCAAAAAAAGAAAATTCTGTGTTCATTCAAGACACAAGGTTGGTATAATGCAAGAAATAAAGGCAAATTTAATTCTGCGAAGGACAGTAATTAAATGCATGTTATACTCTATTAGAAGACAAGCAGCAGTTTTGATCACAGGCACATTATTCAGGATTCCTACCCAAAGGGACCCATGAACTGACAACACCTGCCATAGCCTCCCTGACAGCTTGTTTGGAAACTTTGGAATGCCAGGATTTCCAGCTCCCCATCGAGGGAAGGACCGTTTTAAAATGTGTACAATTTCTGAGGTTCTCGCCTTCGATTCTCTTGCCTCCAAATAGCCCTGTGTTTGAAAGGTTTTGCTCTGATAGCGTCTGGTTGGCATTTCAACTCTCGGATGTCTTTATTGAGATGATGTTCTTGTTTGATTTCTCTATTCAGTATCTCTTTTCTGCCTCCGTGGTTCTTGGTTCTGAAGCTGTTGGGTAGGCCTGGAACCTGTGGTGAAGCTCTTTATCAAAAAAAATATTGTTGGAAAGTCTGTCCGTCAGGTCATATGAGGGCTACTGTTTATAGCCCCGTTTTGTACCCTCAAATCTATGTTGTCCATTTTGTTTCTGGTATTCTCCTGAAGGTCAGTTGCCTTCCTGACAATTAATATGTGCGAATGCATTTTGATTGACGCTGAATGCCCGATATCTCTGCGAATGAATTGAGTTGAGTGTCCATTATCCACATAGGTTCAAAAAGGCCATTATATATAATGTGAGGTGTAAAGGTCAGTTTCAGTCTAGAATGTTAGGCATGGTTGATTTCTGGTGGAGCTGTGAATTGGAAATCAAGGGAGAACAATGGTTCCAGGCAGTCTTCTATGTGTCTGCGTGTTTTTTTTTTCCAGAGCTCAGCCCAGCTGCTTCTTTGTTATTCAAAATCCAGGGTTTTAGATTAGAGGGATGTTTTGCTCAATCCGACACAGGAGAACTCCAATTACTCTGGCAGTTCAATCATTTCATTGGTTAATAAGTTTGAACTTCACTTATTATTTGGCCCAGTTTCTCCAGATTTAAACAAAATGGGCTTTGTTTTATTGGGACTGAATTACCTACATCCGCTTCATATTCGATTAACGTGGTACATCCAAGTGTATATTTAAACGACTATACATTGATGTAGCATTAGACCTTTCGACCATCGAGTCGGCTCTCCCATTCTGTCATGTTTGAGTGGTTTGTCACCCCCATTCGCCGACCTTCTTTTCATTATGTTTGAACCCATTACCAATCAAGAACCTACCTGTTTCAGCCTGAAATACACACAAATTGGCCTTTGCAGCCCTCTTAAGTGATGTGTTTCACAGATTTACCAGTTGCTGGCTGAATAGATTACTCCGAACCTCAGTTCCTAAGGGTGGTCCTATCACTCACAACCTGTGCCCTTATATCCTAGTCTTTCTGAGTCGTTGACACATCTTCTACAAGTCTACTTTATTCAGGCCTCTCAGTAATCTATAAATTTGAATGAAATTCCACATCATCCTTCTAAACTCCATTGAGTACAGAACGAGCACAGACGTCAGCCACTCCTCATATAAACGTCTTGCATTCTCTGAGCAATCTTTATCTGTGCCTCTATTTGTCATTCTCCAGATGCAAAAGTATGGTGTCTGAATTCTCCACCATTTATGAGTTTGTTCATCTAACAGGAGGAAATTCATTTTGGGAATGGCCCATTTCTCTATGACTGTCCTGCCTTTACTCATCCACTTCTCCACTACACTCACTACTTGACACACCTACACATGACGGAATGGTTCCTTAAAAACTGGGAAAGGGATTAAGGATGCTGCTTTCAACACATGGTGAGGTTTACCTACAGCTTGACAAGTTTTTTTTTATTCATTGATTTGGGTGGATGCGGGTGTTCCTGAGATAATATTACTTGCCCGTCATATTTTACCCTTGAGAGGCTGACTTCATGAACTGCTGCAGTCCACCCGGTGTGGGTTTAACCAGAATCACATCAGGGAGGCAATTCCAAAATTTGGGCGCAGCAACAGATAAGGAACGATAATACACTTTCAAGGCAGTTATGTGAGTGGCTTGCGGGAGAACCTGAAAGTGGTGGAGTTTGCCTATATCTGCAGACCTTGTCCTTCGAGGTGGAAGTTGTCATGGGATGGGAAAGTGTTGTCTGAGGATCTTTGGTGAACTTCTGCTGTGCGTCTTGTAGATAGTACACACTGCTGCTGCAGAGCGCCAGTGGTGAAGGGAACGGATGCTTGTGGATGCAGTTTCAATCAAGTGGGTCCCTTTGTACTGGATGCTACCAAGCTTCTTGAGTGGTACTGGGGACTGAACTCGTCCAGGCAAGTGGAGAGTAATCCATCACACACATAACATGTCCCCTGTCGACTTTGGCAAGGATTTTAGGAGTCAGGTGGTAACTTGTTGAAATATTTCTTGCCTCCGACTTACTCCTCTTTTTATGTGGCGAGTCCAGTTGAATTTCTAATCAACGGGAACTCCCATTAGGGATGCAGTTTTGATAATACAATTCAATATCAAGGGGGGATGGTTAAAGTGTCTCTTATTGGTGATGGACGTTGGGTGGTATTCATGTAGCACAAGTGTTAATTGCCACTTGTCAGCCGAAGCCTGGATATTTTCCAGATCTTGTTGCATTTGGACATCAACGCCTTCACTATCTGAGGAGTGGAAAATGGTACTGAACATTGTGCACTCATTGGCAACAATACCAACTTATGATGGTGGGAAGATCATTCATAAATCAGCTGAAAATACCCCGAGGAACACGTGTAGCGATGTTTTGGAGCTGAGATGACTCAGCTCCAACAACCACGGCCATCATCCTTTCTGTCCGGTAGGACTCGAAACACTGGCATGTTTCTCCTGAAAACAATTGTTTCCAGTTTTTTTCTGTTGATACTTGATGCCACACTCAGTCGATTGCAGCCTTAATATGAAAGGCTGTCCCTCTCAACTCACCTCTGAAAATCAGTTTGAACAGAGGCTGAAATTACATCAAGACTGATTTGTATTTATAGAACCCAAACTGAGCGTCACTGAGCAGTTTGTTGATGAGCAGGTGCTGCTTGATTGTGGTGTTGATTACTCCGTTCATAACTTTAATGAGGGTCGAGTGAAGTCTGACGGGCTATAATTGGCCAGAATGGATTTATCCTACTTCGAATGTACAGGACATACGAGGGCAATTGCCAACTTTCTCAGGTCGGGGTTAATGTTCTAACTGTACTGGAACTGCTTGGCTGCGGAGTGACAATTTCTCGGATGAAAGTCTTCAGTGCTGTTACCGTAATGCTGTCAATGTCTGTAGGTGCGTTTCCGCCGACAGGAGGAGAAGAATCAGTATGCAGGCAGAACTCAGTAAATTGGAGGTTCATTCATGTGGGAACGAGTTCCATTACGTAGAAGGCCAAATGATCTTACCTGAATCTGGGCTCGACGTGCAAGCTCAGTTATACACTTTGTCTTTCGCTAGGATTAGAAGATAGATCAATGACATACTCTAACCTGTACAGGACGAAAGAAGCATTTATTTTAAGACACTTCTATATTACAATAATAACAATCAACGTATTTACAGCGCTTCACGCCTAATTCATGAAACCAACTTGTTAAAATTCTAATCAATGTAGCGAAACGCTATGGGTAGCCTCAGTTTCCTATGACTTCATGGTGTTTATCAGGTAGTATAATCTCGAGTCGTTGAGGACTTTCTTTGGATATTATTCATTCGCATTCCGAAGTGACTGGCTGTAACTCCCTCAGATCTCTTTCAGACTTCATGACTATTAACGACAGCTTGATTTCCTGTAATCACTGAATTGCATTCATTCGTAACTAAGTGCGAAAAGATTTGTAATATTGATTTCTGTTATAAACTGTTAACGTCATTAAACTCTTTCAACTTCAGATTTTTGGGGTTGTTTCCATCAGGGTGTAAAAGAAAAATGATTTTCCTAAAGGTAGTTAACTTCACATCGAGGTCTAAATGTTTTGTTTTCTTAAATACGTTATGATGCGTTGGTTTATATAAATCTACCCGCACAAATCGAGAATTTCTTGCTGGAACTTTTTTGAAATGTTCTCAGTAAACTCATAGAAACATTATTAATTTAGCTGTTATACTGATGCCTGCTCAGGTAATTTATAAGCTACATCTTGTAGCTGGTCTTTCTGCTTTTAGTGGCGTAATTGTTTTTTCGTTAGTGTGCTGAGATCATTTGCTTGTTTGTTCCTGAGCATGTTCTTAATATAACTGTCCAGGACAGCTGCTGCTCACTTTACTGGCTTTAGTGCAGTTTTGGTCAAAGGTATCATTGTTTCCTTTATTTAAAGACATGGACAAACTGTTCGTCTCGTTTATCCCTTCACATCAATCTTCTAATCCGAAAGCATGCTGCCTCTTTCTGTTGGTCAGCCAATTTGTGTGTGAAGACACGGACCATTTTATTACAAGCACGTGCGTGTCACCCGACAGTCTGCGACAAGTGAAATGACTCCATGCAGAAAACCACTCAAAGATGTCAATTCGTGACCAGTGTTCAACTGAAGAGAAACTCAGATTAGAACGAGTTCTCATTTCCTGAAACGATCCAATTGAAAACTATTTCTTGTGAGAACCACATGCGTTTCAGCTGATGTGAATGGAATCTCGTATTTCACAATAATGTGAGTAGTAGGACGCTCCAGTTCCATAGCCATGTTTTTGACCTGGCTCGTCCACCTCTCTTTTCACTTCAAACAAAACTTAACCAATTCTTGTCTACTTAATTTTCTCCAGTCCCTAGAGTAATGCACACCCCACTAATATCCCCGGGCCTTCAGAAGCCTTGTTATATTTGTAACGTCCTCCGGACCGTTCAGCCATTCTGATTTCTGCCCAGAATTCTATTCCATCTTTTCATAGAGGCAAGTTAAATAACAGAGCAAATATATTAAAACAGGCCAGATGTACCGATCATACTGTAGGTTTAGCAGCTGAGTGACCAGGATTGGAAATTGAAGGATGGTAAACATATATTCAGGTAGGGTAAACAGGCCAAGACTGTGAAGTAGATTTGTGCATAAAGGATACGATCAGTAGTTGTGAAATTATCCAATTTACATTCTGCTCTTCCCAGCCCTGGGCCGTCACCCTGATGCATCGATCCTGTCAGACAGTGGTAACAGCACATGTAACAGGCTCAATGGGAAGATTGGTCTCCTCATGTTTCTGTTTATCAGGTTCAAGCGGCTGAATGGTCCCTCCTGTTCATGTGTAGGAGACTCTGGAGGCTGAATGACCATCTCCGCCTCTGTAACAATCATGGTAGGCTAGACGAATTACTGTCTATTCTTCTGTAACAGGCTCGGGAGGCTGAATGACCTACTCGTCTTCGTGTCTAACAGGATTGTAGCTGAGTATGGCCCTCCAGCTAAGGCTCCCTGCTCCGAACATTATTTTTCTTTTCTTCCTCTATTTTCCTTCTTTTCTCCATTTTTATTCAATTGCACTTACCCGGAGGTGAAGGGATGAGCTAGAGAGCCCTCGAGCCAAAACTCAGAGTAGAGGCCAGCACAGGGAATCACTCACGGAAAAGAGGCTGGCGCAGGAAATTGAGTCAGAGCAGAGGCTTGTGGGGGGAACCCAGTCCTGGAGAAAACTTACTTTGGAGCAGCTGAGAACCATACTGTAGGCTTGAAGCGGACTGGTGACTGTTGCTTTGACTTGGAGCTAGTGCTGTCGATCAGGACACATGTGGAAACCCTGCGCTGAGCTCCTGCTATGTAGCATTAATTCGTAATTTGTCTTTCTGACTGTAAGTTCCACCTTTGTAATTGTCATATTTCTGAAGGACACTATGAATCACTGCAAAGTAACAGTAACTACTTTTCTTCTTTATTCTGCACACTTTTTATGTAAGTTTGTACCTAGGTCCTTTGTACATAAGATAGCGCCACTTGAGGCAAGACTATAAACTGTACTCCAGCACTGCTGTGATTGAGAACATGTGCCAATAAAGGATACTCAAAATAAGGGATATTCTACTAAAAGACGATCAAACTCTAACAAAATACAGAGACGGAATAAAATCCTTCTGTAAGTCTGTAACAGTCACGAGGTATTAAATGACACAGCAACCAGGTATTTCGAGCAGCTGTTCAACTCTCAGTTAGGGCGGTCCCTTCTTTCTCAGTTACCCAAACGCAAGCAACACAATGTACTCCAAGTGTTCTCTCAGTGAGACCCCGAAAACCTGCAGTAGCTTTTCCGAATGTTTTGAAACATTGCCTTTGGAAAATGTGTGAATATTCCAGTATTCCACCTCTCCTAGTGGGTAAGCTCGAATGGTGTCCCTGTTTCCATCTGGAAAGGCACAGTGGGGCCGAAATGCTGTCCTCTGTTCCCGAGCAGCAGCCACAATGCTTTGAATAATGTCTGAATGTTCTGAAATATTTGAGTATAGCGCACTTAAAAATAGGAGCTGTCTTACACAAAGTCAATGAACACAACATATTGTTACCCTCGGTTATGCATTCTAAAAATTCACCCCACTTATCATTTTATGCAGCTAGTTGTTACTTTATCCCAGTCATATTGAATATACAGTATGGAACATATACAACCCTGCACTGTTCTGGCTCTACTCTCAAAAATAAGGAAGAAAAATTAAAATGGTTGAACGATTTAAGGTCCATCCCTCAGCAAAACTCAACTATTGCATCTAGACCCAGGAAATGTTACCTTTTATGTGACATCAAAAGCGATGGAAGTAAGGGGTTAACTGATCTGTTTGTTTGGTAACTGTGATTAATGTCAGTTTCCATGGTTACTAATTATTCCAGTGAAGGGTTTCGAGTTTTTCTTTATAAACGGGTGACGTTCAAACTGTTTTCCCGTACTATGAACGTGAGCATAAACTAACAGAGAGCAGTAGTTCCATAGAGAAAGGGAGGGAAGAGATCAGAATCTGGGAAAATTGTACTCGGATGTTCTAACAATGGTTCAGAATGTGACAACAATAGACTGGAATGTTGCAACAATGGACAGGAGCTTGACCTGGCATGTTTGGTACCTTTCTAAATATTATGGTGGAATGTCATATTCGAAGCGGATCCAAACTGTAATGACGATTATTCAATATATTTATTATCCTATTCTGGCTGTTGTTGGTGTCCCTGGTAAGTCTCACTGTCATGTTTGTTTCTGTCCACATATATGATTTTATTACTGTTCCTTTTATGTTCTGTACATTCCTTGCCACTATTACACTTCCTGTTGACTCTCTGAATTCAGACATTCACTCCACAAACCACGGCTAACCGTATAATTGAACTTGTTTATTCACTCTCCATCTAATTGATTCTCGCAGTGTCCACCATGGGAGACGATGTTTACCTAATCATTCTCAGCTAAAAACGTTGTCCAATTGTATCACTGTTCTTATTACTTAAATATCGATTTAAAAATCTCAAACCAACAGGTTATATTCCAATAGGTAAATTGGACGCTCACCAGCTTTTGGAGTGTCTCTTCGAAAGCGAGTGTGCTTCCAATTAAATGTGTTGGACGAGAACCTGGTGTTGTGTGATTTTTAACTTTGTACACCCAAGTCTAACACTGGCGCCTCCCAAATCTTAAATATCGAGAACATTCAACTCACTGTCTTCTACTCTGATCACAAACTACATTTTCTTCCTCTGGCTCCATCTCATCCCTGGACAATATCTGAGGATGAAACACACGAATCGCGACTCTTGTTATCACATTGGCCATAACCTGATAATTTCTACTTCTTACAATTCACACGTTCCCATATACGTTATGGGCGAATCCCGTTTGCTATTTGACCCTTGAACTGTGAAATATAATCTAATGGAGGCTCATATTCTGACACACCTGAATCTTAATACTGACACAAGAATATATCGGTCGATTTTCTACGTTGTGTAACGGACATCACGCCAAAATTACATCGAGTTGAAAGTATAGACGCAATTTACTGTCAAAGTTTGCAATGCTCCCCATGAGCTGAGCAGATAGCCCAGTTTACTGAGAAGTGCGCGATCATCGTCAGCACAGCTATCCATGGTGGGCTGTCATCTTGCCTCAGTATTTGGTATTTGATCTGTTTATGTGAGGCTGACTAAGAATTTGATGGAACGCATCATTTCGACTGACCTGGCAATGCCTTTATTCAAACTTCATGTGATTTGGAACCTTCAACATCTCACTCCACAAGGAAGTCTCCATCAATGGTTCCTTTTCCCTTGCGTTTCCTCGAAATCGTTCAGTCAATTGACTATTTCTAATTTAATCTGAATCTCCCCATTTAAGTAATGACTGCCTTTTACGCTGCATGAAAACAAGGACAGGTTATGTTTCGTAATATATTCTACCTTCCAAACTGTTTTACATTGAATTTACCTGTTTATATCTATTTTCAGATTCTCTGTCTTCTCTTGATAATTGAATTTTCTACTTATGTTGACGCCATCGTCAAACATAGTGATAATGCATCAGTTCCACTCATCCAAATCACTGATATAAATTGCAGCACTTGACACTGTGTGACTCCCCTATTTACGTTCTGTCAAATTGTCAAGAATAATATATCCCGAGTGCCTGATTCTTGACTGATATCTAGTCCTCGGCTCAAGGGTCCAGACGACCTACTCCAACGACAGTTTCTTATCTTCTTATAGATTTCATCACTATCCACATCTCTACTAATTTGCATGTCATCCGCAAACTTACTAATTAGTCCATCTGTATTTCCATCCACACCAATTGTACATATAACAAACAGCGAGGTCCCAGTACTGACGCTTGCAAAATACGACTGGCCACAGGCCCCCAGTGAGAAAAGAAAACAGCCCACACAACTATCTACGTCTTCTTTGACCAAATGAATTTTGCCTCCAACTTGCCAACTCAGCATGGATTCCATGTAACTTAAGCTTCTGAGCAAGTCTACGATGAGGTACGTTTTAACATACTTTAGTATCTCCATGTCGACAACATACACGGCCGTACCACTATCAATCACCATCGTCACTTCCTCAAAGAACTCAATCAAGTCTGTTAGACTGCTTCACATGGAGTCATGCGAGCTAACTGTAATAAGTCCATGCTTATCGAAATGCACGTCAACAAGGCTGTTAGGAGTTATAATAGAGACATGAAAATAAAAGTGCTGCCGTAATCAGATCAACCATGATCCTATCAAATGATGCACCAAGCTGAGGGATGGAATAGCCTACTCCGAATTCATATGTAAACAAATTTTCCTGATTTTAGTAATAGGTGTACGATTCTTAGTATACACTGTCCGAATCTGTAGCCCAATTTTCAACATAATACAGAGAACAGAGACCATGACAGCGCAGTACAGGCCGTTCTGCCCTCGATGTTGTGCGGTCAGGAGGAACCAATCTGAAGCCCATCTATTCTGCACTATTTCGTTTCCATCCATACATTTATCGAATGAAGACTTAAATGTTCTTAAAGTTGGCGAGCCTTCTGCTATTGCAGACAGGGCATTCCATGCTCTGACGACTCCGGGAGTAAAGAAACAACCTCTGATATGTATATTGAATCTATCACAACCCAATTTAAAGATATGCTCCTCACTATCCGAGCTCAATGGCTCTCACTATCTACCGATCTACACCTTTGATTATCATACATGTCTCATTTAAGAAATCTCTCGACCTTCTTCTCTCGAACGAAAACAGCGTCAAGTCCCAAATCCTTTCCTCAAAAGACCTTCCATCCATTCCAGGCTTCATTTGTCGTAAACCTCCTCTGAACCCTTTCCAAAGCTTCCACGAACTTCCGATAATGTGGTGACCAGAACTGTAGGCAATACTCTAAATGTGGCTGCACCAGAATCACTCAATGCATCTAGCAATAAAAGCTAATGCACGGAATGCCTTCTGAACATCCTGATCTAGCTGGTGGCAAAACTATCAGGGATCTATGTACTTAAACACAGAGACATGCCTGCAAATCTACACTGACAAGAATGTTACCATGAGCGCAGTACTCTTTATTCCTGATTTGTAGATGCCAGTGTTGGACTGGGGTGAACAAAGTTAAAAATCAGACAACACTAGGTTATAGTCCAACAGGTTTAATTGGAAGCACACTAGCTTTTGGAGCGACGCTCCTTCATCAGCTGATAGTGGAAGGCTCAATTCTAACACAGATTTTATAGCAGAAATTTACGTTGTGATGTAACTGAAATTATACATTGAAAAATTGATTGTCTGTTTAGCATTTCATCTGTTAGAATACAGTGATAGTTTCTCTTCTTTCATGGGTAAATCAGAAACTTTTCTTTAAATGTTGGATTCTCGGGTTAGCTGTTAACGATGGTGATAGCTTGACAATATGTTAAAGCTGTTGGCCCCCTGTGTTCTCTGTCTATGCCATGATGTTCAGATTGAATTTAATCCACAAAGTGAGATAACTCCAGGTTTGTGATTTACTTATGAAAGAAGTGAAACTGTCACTGTATTCTAACAGATGAAAGGCTTAGCAATCAACTTTTCAATGTATAATTTCTGTTACATAACACTGTCAATCTTTGCTATAATTTCTGTGTTAGGATTGAGCCCTTCACTATCACCTGATGAAGGAGCATCGCTCCGAAAGCTAGTGTCCTTCCAGTTAAACCTGTTGGACTATAACCTGGTGTTGTGTGATTTTTAACTCTTGATTCCTGTTGTTCCTTTCAAAGTGAATTAACTTGGACTCTTCTACATTAAACTCCATTTTCCACGACATAGCCCAGATCTGCCGGTTATCTATGTCCCTCTATAATCTGCGACATTCTTCAATACAACCCACAATTCCACTGACCTTCGTGTCTTCCGCAACTTTAATACTCATCTTTCTACTCCGCCAATTAGGTCATTTATAAAAATGACAAACAGCAGTTGCCTCAAAACGGATCCTTGCGTTACACCACTAGCAACGAAACTCCAGGATAAGCATTTCCTATCAACCACCATCCTCTGTCTTCTTTCAGCTAGCCATTTACTGATCCAAACCGCTAAATCATCCTTAATCCTATGCTGCATTATTTGGTGAAATAGCCTACCGTGCGGAGCCTTAACAAACATCGAACTGAAATCCATATACATCACAACAACCGCATTACCCTCATTCACCTGTTTGGTCAGCATGGAAATGAACTCAGTGAGGTTTGTAAGGCAAAACTACCCTTCACTAAACCGTGCTGACTACCTCTCGTCAATTTATTCCTCTCTAGATTATGATAAATCCTATCTCTCAGAACTTTTTCTAAAACTGTGTCGACAACCGAATTATTTCTCCCTGGTGTATCAATAACAGAGTTATCTCCACTCCTCTTCTTCAATAAGGAAACAACATTTGTTCTCCGCTATTCTTCTGTGAAAACTCCTGCAGGCAATGGCGATGTAGAAAATTCAAACCCGAAGGGTCTGCAATCTCCGACCTGTCTTCCCAGTGTTTGCTGAGCTAAGTCTCATACGGCGAGGGGATTTATTTATTTTCAATCTTCCCAGAATTGCTAACACCTCTTCTTGGGAACGAGGTTGTTTTTCAGACGGGAGGCCTTTATCCAGTGGAGTGCCACGAAGATCGATGCTAGGTCCAGTAGTTTTCATCATTTATATAAATGATTTGGATGTGAGCATAAGAGATCGCGTTTGCTGATGACACCAAAATTCGAGTTTTAGTGGACAGCAAAGAAGGTTACCTCAGATGACAATAGGATCTTGATCGGATGGGCCTGTAGGCTGAGAAGTATAAAATGGAGTTTAATTCAGATAAATGCATTTTGGAAAGTCACATCTTAGCAAGACCTAATGGTAAGATCTTCGGGAGAGTTGTTGAACAGAGACACCATTCAGTGAAAGTTCACAGCTCTTTGAAATGGACTCTCTATTGATAGGATAGTGAAGAAGGCGTTTGCTATGCTTTCCTTTATCATTCAGAGTATTGAGTACAGGAATTGGGAGGTATTCTTATGGCTGTGCAGAACATTTGCTGGACCACTGTTGGAATATCTGTTCTCACTCCTATCGGAGAGATGCGTGAAACTTGAAAGGGTTCAGAAAATATTTACAATGATATTGCCATGATTGGAGGATTTGAGATGGAGGGGGATGCTGAAAAGGATGGGACTGTTTTCCGTGGAGCGTCGGAGGCTGAGGGGTGACATTATAGAGTTTTACAAAAGTATGAGGGGCATAGATAGGATAAATAGACAAAGTCTTTTCCCTGGGGTGGCGGAATCCAGAACTAGATAGCTTAGGTAAACGGTGAGAGGGGAAAGAATTAAATGAAACCAAAGGGGCAACTTTTTAACGCAGAGGGTGGTGCATGTATTGAATGAGCTACCTGAAGAAGTCATGGAGGATAATAAAATTGCAGCATTTAAAAGGCATTTGGATGGGCATTTGAATCGGAAGGATTTAGAAGAATATGGGCCAAGTGCTGGCAGGTGGAAGTAGATTGGGTGGTATATCTGTTTGGCGTGGATGGGTTGGACCGAATGGTCTGTTTCCAAGCTGTACACCTGTATGATTTTGATTCTATGCCAGCAGTAGCCGGTACCTCAGTATTCTCCTCGACAAAATTGTATCTTTCAATTGTGAATACTGACGGAAAACATTCATTTCACACTGCCACATCTCCTCAGACTCCACGGACAACTTGTCACTAATATCCTCGATTGGCCCTAATATTTCTGAATGCTTTCTTTTATTCTTGATTTACCGATAGAAAGTTTTCGGGTTTTCTTTGTTACCACCTGCCAATGAGTTCTTCATTTCCCCTCCTGGCTCTTCTTCTCATTCTCTTTAGGTCTTTTCTGGCAAACGTGTAACTCTCAAACGCCATAACTGAGCCTTCATGATTCATACTTATATTACCCTCCTTCTTCCCATTGACAAGAGATTCAAGTTTTTTAGGGAATCATGGCTCCTTCGTTCCAACACTTTCTCTCCGCCAAACCGGTACATATTTATGAAGGACACGCAGTCGCTGTTCAGTGAATAATTTCCACATTTCTATCATGCCCATCCACTGCTGTTTCCTTCCCCATCCTATGGATCCCAAATCATGCCTAAAACATCCCATGGTTGCATTTCCCTACCATTAACTTGTGCCCTCCATTGTACATCTATCCCTTTTCATCGTTAATATAAACATAACCAAAGTGCTCACCTACCTCCAAATCTAACACTTGGCCATGATCATTACACATTACAAAATCCAATGTGGCAGCGTCCCTTGTTGGCTTTTCGACATAATATGTCCAGAAACCATCTTGCAGACATTGGTCAAACACTGACTCATCTATAATACTAGAACTATCGTGTTTCCAGTCAATATTTGGAAAGTGAAGTCTTCCCGTAACAACTACCCTGTTGCTCTCACTCCTATCCAGAATTGTTTTTCCTGTCCTTTCTTCTAACTCTCTGGAACTATTCTGAGCCCTGGACAGAACTCCCAACAGGGTAACCTCTCCTTTCCTGTTTTCAACCTCATTCGATTGTGCCTCAGTAGACGAGTGTTCAAACATCCGTACTCATACCGTAATACTGTCCTTGACTAACAATTCCAACTCCCCATCCTTTACCATCTTCTCTGTTCTGACTGAAAAATCTGAATCCGAGAACCTGAAACAACCATTTCGGTTTCTGTTCTATCTGTGTCTCCAAAATGGCCACAACATCAAAGTCCCAGACACCAACCCATGAGACAAGCTCAACCACCTTAATTCAGATGTTCCTGGCATTGACATAAATACACTTTAAAAGCATCTTCCTAATTGCCCATGAACTCTTACGACCTTGAAACCAGAATTCTGACCTCACTACTCTGAACGTCCTGAAAACAGGAACTACAATTTGTGCCCACCGCCCCTCGCTGAATTAACTGAAACCATACCAAATAGCATTAGCAAACATTCCCACCTCAGGAAATTAGTACCCCTCTGGTTCAGGTGTAGACCATCCTAAATGAATAGGATCACTGACCCCAGAATGAGCACTACTTATTCAGGTGTCCGAGCCCCTTTCTGATTTTTCTCCTACTAAGCTTCCACACTACCTCCCTGGATTTCCGCCATAAATCCCCATCCCTTTCCTATCTATACCGATAGTTCCACTGTGGACCACGACTTGAGGCTTGTCCCGCTCAACCGAAAGAATCCCAACACAAGATCCAGGATTTCACTTACCCTGACACCTGGCAGGCAATGCAAAAAGCTGAGACTCTCTCTTTCCCACAGAACCTCCCATCTGTCCCCCTAATTGCAGAGTCCTCAATTAGTACTGCTCTGCTGATCTCCATTTTGAGCGACAGGGATCGACTCTGTAACCCATTTATTACCGCTCATAATTCGTACCGCCCCAACCGTATCCACACCAGTATTGAACTAAGAAAATCGCAAGAATAGATTCTGATTTCATTCAACATTTCATAAATATGGCTGAAATGCTTTGGCTATTCGCTCGGCAATATAACCTAACTCTCAGGTTAAGCAGTGGGGTCCTAGTAGTCAATGAAGAACAGAACAACCGCAGAATGAATTGGTGCCAGTTGCTCAGTAAAAATTTTGCATCTGCCCCACCGATGTGAGCATAGTGATCTGTTATCCAGAGAATATGACACATGCCTCATGCACACACAAACTCGGGATGTACTGAGAATAACCCCCATCTGCTGTGAGAGGTGCAGTAGTAGGACTGAACTGGCTTTGGAGCGATCCGGCACAAATGCGATGGGATGAATGACCTGCACAGTTTTTGCAACCACTCTCAGATTGTGTGATAATCCCACGAAAAGGTTTTCCTTATTTAGTTCGCAGATCATGAGAGCTGCCTGCGAATGTCTAAGGCTATGGCTATCGGTAACTACAAATGCAGGCCATCACTAACTTTGAGCCCTTTAATTGAAAAATGTCTTTTAATCATTTTTTTTTTTAGAAAACGTATAACACTCTTCTGGAATCAGGTAGCATTTGAACTATGATCGTCTGCCCAGCTGAGTGACACTTCTACTCTTCTCAAGTGTTCACTCCTTCTTATTCTAAGATTGGTTAAGTCTGCAATAAGATGTGATGTGTGTGGCTTTCTACACCTCAGATATCACAGCCTCATATTCTCTCCTGGATTTATTAGTAGCTACGTATTTGAGCAAGAGTAGGATATTCACTCCCTCAAACCTGGTTCATCCTCCTGTACTGTGCTGGTTGCGCAATATTAGTCACCAGAGCCGCAGGAATGTGATTGACTCAACTGTTTTCTGAAATGACCTAACAAACCACTTAGTTTTCTCCATCTCTACAAAGTCTCAACAGAGAAATAAATCTGCACGGACACTTAGTATCGACATAAGCACTGAAAAGACAATTGCAGAAACAACCTTTTTTACCCAGCATAGTTCTTCGTACAAACATCTGGGGGCTGGTGTTCAACTTGGGAGAGCTATCTCACAGTTTAGTCAAGCAACAGCCTGACATAGTCTTTCTTATGGAATCACATTGTCTAGAAAATTTTTCAGCCAGTATCATCACCATCCCTGTATGCATCCTGTTCTACGTTCCACCCTGCCTTGGCTAATGAATCAGTATTCCGTCCTGTTGAACACTGTTTGGTAGAAAATCTGAGGGAGGCAATAGGACAAATTTAATTTGGGTGGGGCATTTCTATGTCCATCTCCAGGATCAGCTTGGCAGGAGCACTACTGATCTCAAAGCTTGGATTGCAAAAGACAAAGCTGCTAGAATGGGTTTCGGCAGGTGTGGAGAGAATCAAGAAGAGGGAAAAGCATCTTGGTCCTCAAAATTATACATTGACAACTGCGTGTTCAAATTCCGCCTTAATTGCGTTTGCACATTTGCTGACGACACCACAATTGTAGGTCAGAATTCAAACAACAGCGAGACAGTATACAAAAAAGAGTGCTTTGCAGGACGGTGTAAAGATAGCACACTCTCCATCAATATCAGAAAAAATGAAGGAGCCATTCATTGACTTTCGGAAGTGGTGGACAGGACACACACTTGTCTTCATGAATGATGCTGAGGCAAAAAAGTACAGAGTGTCAAGTTCCTGGGAGTAATGATCAATTACAATTTGTCCTGCTCCAGCCATGCTGATGCAACTGTCAAGAAATTTCAAAATTAAAAATCGCACACCACCAGGTTATATTCCAACTGGTTTAATTGGAAGCAGTAGTTTTTGGAGTGCCACTTCTTCATCAGGTGGTTATGGAGGACACAATTGAAAGACACAGAATTTATCGCAGAAGTTTACAATGTGATGTAATCTAAATTATGCATTGAAAATTATCTTGATTGTTTGTTGACTCTTTTGTCTGCTCGAATACCATGATAGTTTCACTACTTTGTTTGCTGCACAACCACAACCAAAAGGAGCTGCGCTTCGAAAACCAGTGCTTTGAATTAAACCTGTTGGATAATAAACTGGTGTTCTGTGATTTTTAAATGTGTGCATCCCAGTCCAATACCGGCATTTTCAAGTCAAGAAAGTACAGTAACTTGTAGGCTTCCTCTGGAGGCGAAGGAAAGTTAGCATGTCCATAAAGACGTCTACCAATTTTATAGATGAATCGTGGAAACTGGCCTCTCTATGTGCAACACAGTGTGATTTGGCGTCTGTTCCTCCCAATATTACAAGGAATTACAGATATTTATTAGCACAGTCCATTCCATTTTTTAAAAACCAGTCATCCATTCATTGACTCCATACATGCGTCCTGCTGCCACGGGAAAACAACTAACGTCGGAGCCCCTCCCACTCAGGTTATATTTTCTGTCCATCAGGCAGAAGATATAAACGTTTGAATGCACACACAAACAAATTCAGGAACAATTTCTTCCCTTTTTTTTAGACTTTTGAATGGACTCCTCAAATGTTAATTTTGATCTCTCTCAGCACATTCTCTGCAGCTGTAACATTGTACATAACACTCGGTTTGCGACCCTTATGCACTTTTTATGTTCTGATCTGTCTGTAGAGCAGGAAAAACTACACCCTGGACATGTGACAACAATATTATCAAACTCAAACTAATCCTTACCTATATGCCAGCTGCAGATGCTTCTGTCCATGATAGTAAATAGGATCTCCAAGATTGACTAATGCACATTCCTTGGATTGATGAAGTACTGCCTTCAAATTGCGATCTTCCTCATCGTGTTCTGTAGCACACAGACCTAGTTAAATGTGACAGACTTTGAACAGATTTAGCACCTCAAGTCTGGCTATCCATGAGACGCAATGGGCATCAATAGCAGCAGAGCTGTACTTCAGAACAACCAGAAACCTCATGGTCGGAGTATCATTATGTCAGTCATGATCCTCAAGGCATGGAATCCACCCTTATTCAATGGAGAGTGCACAAGAGCATACCAGGAGAGTATCAGACATAATTAAAATGGACGTGTCCACCTAGTGACGGTACCAAATAGGACTAATTGCACACCAAAAAACGTAAGCAGTAGATGAGAGAATTAAGCATGCCCACAATCAACAGATTAGAACATCAATTACGAACGGGAACGTACAGTGGAATAACTCATTGGAGGAGGAGGAGGCTCGACAAGTATCTCAACCCTCAATGATGGAAGAGACCAATGCATCAGCGGAAAAGATATAACTGAAGCATTCGCATCAATCTTCCAACTGAATTGCCAAATGGATGTTCTACCAAGGCGTTCTTCACTGGCCCCAGCATCAAAGATATCAGTCTTTATACAACGCTAAAAATCACGCAACATCAGGTTATCGCCCAACAGGTTTAATTGAAAGCACACTAGCTTTCGGAACGATGCAACTTCATCCTTCACCCTTCATCACGATCACCTAATGAAGGAGCGTCGCTCCAAACGCTAATGCGCTTCCAATTAAACCGGTTGGACTATGACCTGGTGTTGTGTAATTATTAACATCGTACACCCCAAGCCAACACCGGAATCTCCAAATCAGGTCTTTATACAATTCGATTCACTACGTGATATCAAGAAATGTTTGAAGCAGAGGATCATGCAAAGGTTTTGGGCCCTGATAATATTCCAGCAATAGTACTGAAGACTTGTGTTCTTCCAGTACAGTCGCAGCACAGGCATACACCTGACAAAATGGAAAATTGCCCATATATGTCCTGTACTCGAAAAGCAGGGCCCATCCAACTAGGTTGATTACGTCCAATTTTTCTACCCTTGATAAGCAATTTAGTCATAGTAGGCATCATCAACAGTGCTAATCAAATAGTGCCTGCACAACAATAACCTGCTCGGTGACGCCCATTTTGAGTTGCGCCAGGGCCACTCAGCTCTTGATCTTTTTGCAGCCTTCTTTCAAACATAGGCAAGTGATTCGAGAGGTAACGTGAGAATGACACGCCTGACATCAAGACTGCATTTGACTAGGTTTGCATCAAGGAGTAGAAGCACAAGTGTAACCAGTGAGTATCAAAGCAAGCTCTCCGTTTCTTGGAGTCAATCTTGGCATATAGGACGATGGTTGAGTGTGGTGGAGGTCAGTCATCTCGGATCTCGTACATTACTGCAGGAATATTTTTGCGTAGTGTCCTTGGCCAATAATCTCCAGCCGCTTCTTCAACGACATTCTCTCCATCATATGGTCAGAAGTGGGGATGTTTGTAATTGAATGCGCAATGTTCAGCACAATTTACGGCAGCACGTTTCGATTCCACGACCAGATGACTGTCTGTATGGAGTGTGCATATTCTTCCTCTGCGTGAATTTCCTCTGGCTGCACCGCTTTCCTCCCATAGTCCAAAGATATGAAGCCAGATGAATTGGCCATTGCAAATTGGTCACAGTGTTCAGGGATGTGTAGCCGACGGGAAATTAGCCATGGGAAAAGCGGTATTCTCGGAACAGTGTGGTGGGGTGTGTTGGGCATGGTTACTCTTAAGATGGTCAGTGTAGATATGATGAGCCGAATGGCCTGCTTCTACACTCTAGTATTCTTTGAGTTTCATTTTTCAAATACTGAAGCAGTCCATGTGCAAGACTTGGGCTACGTCCAGGCTTGCGCTGCCATGTACCAAGTAGCATTGCATAGCCACACACATGCCAGGGAATGACTGTCGCCAGTAAGAGAAAATCTCACAACCGCACCTTGACTTTCAATGGCGTTACCATTACAATTGTCGTAATAATTGTGATTATCAATCCCGTGGCATCAACGTCCTTCTGGTTATCATTGACCAGAAACTCAAATGGACTTGCACATAAAAACAGTTGCTACATGCTACATTGGGGCGGTACGGTGGCAGAGTGGTTAGCAGTGCTGTCTCACAGCGCCAGAAACCCGGGTTCAATTCCCGCCTCAGGCGACTATCTGTGTGGAGTTTGCACGTTCTCCCTGTGTCTGCGTGGGTTTCCTCCCACAATCCAAAATATGTGAAGGTTAGTTGAACTGGCCATGCTAAAATTGCCCTTAGTGTTAGGTGAAGGGGTAAATGCAGGGGATTGGGTCTGGATGGGTACGCTTTGGGGGGTCGGTGTGGACTTGTTGAGCCGAAGGGCCTGTTTCCACACTGTAAGTAATCTAATCTAATGTGCAGGTCAGAGCCAAGGAATACTGTGATGAACAACTTACCTCCTGACTCAGTAAAACATCTAGAACACCATACGTCAGGAGTGTGATGAACTAATCTCTATTTCTTTGGTTGTATGCATCTACACGAACACTGAGGCAGCTTGAAATCATCCAGGACAAAGCAGCATGCCTGATTTGCATGACGTCAACAAGCGTCCAGTGACGCTCATTGGCAGCAATGTGTTTCATGACAAGATGCACTGTGAAACTTCAGCACAGATCTTTATACAGCTCCTTCCAAACCAGCTATAATTTCTGCCGAGATGGTGAAGGGCATCGATACATCAAAACATCAGCACGTGCAAGTTCCTCACCAAGACACACACCAGCCTGACTTGAAAATATGTCGTTGTTCTTCACAGTTGCTGAGTCAAAATCCCGGACGTCGGTTCCTAAGGGACTGCAGCAGTTCAAGAAGGCTGCTCTGCACCATCCTCTCAGGTGCAACTAGGGATGGGTATGAAATGCTGTCCAGACAGTGACGCCCTCGGCCCATAAACCGAGGACGTTGATGACAAGCGACTGAGGAACATTTTGGGAGGAGGTCAGATTCACTGCAATGCAGGAGTGAGTGCAGAAGAGCTGGTGTCAGTGAACAGTGTGAGGACGACCAACAAAGTCTGAGAAGCGAATGAAGAGGATTCTGGTAGGAGTTGTCTCAGCCACTGCCCAGAAACAAATAACAAAGCAAACTACAGCAGAGTGGCTATTTTAGAGCGGCCAATTTGGGAATGGCTGCTTTGTGGTTGAAATTATGCTGGACGTCTAAGTGTAGGCAAAACTGGATATCGGGCTATGGTTAGGAGGACGACCAGCAGTGAAGTAACGGAGTCGAACGAGGAAGGTAGGAGAGGGAAAGGTAAAATCAAAGGAAATTGAACTGTGATTCCACGGGCAGCAAGTAAGTGAGTGGCTGTTGAATGGTGAGTAGCTTTTCTTCTGTGTTACTTTCCCTTGGCTTTGCTGCCACTGTTAAGGTAACTTAAAGGTTTAAATAATGACAGAATGTCCCAGGGTCGTGTCAAACTCCTCCTGTATAATGTCTGAATTGAGATTTGCTTCAGATGACCCTGACCGATTTGTGACCATCTGCAACTTCTGTCTGACAGCTTTACAGGTCTGGAGCTGTGGTCAGGTTGACTGATGGATTAATGGAGTCCTGCAGAACGGAGAAAGGCTCTTCTGCCCAAACTGGTCAATGCCAAACAAAATGCCCACTCACACAAAACCTATTTCGCTGAACATATCCCATATCTTTCTAAACATTTGTTATCCATGCACTTGTCCAAACGCCTTTTGACTGTTGTTTATGTATACGAATCAACCATTTCTGCTGGTACCATATTCACTATGCGTAGCACCCTCTGTGTAAAAGACTTGCCCCTCAAATTCCCTTTTATTCTTTCCCCTCTAACATTACACAATACTCCAAGTGCAGCCTCACCAACGCCCTGTACAACTGCAACATAACTTCCACACCCAGTGTCCTGACAGATGAAGGCCAGTGTGCCAAAAGCTTTCTTCACTGCGCTGTCTACTTTTGACTCCACTTTGAAAGAACCGTGCACCTGAACTCAAATTCTCCCTGTTCACTGCATTCCTTCAGACCGAAACATTCGCCATAGAACTCCCACCCTAATGTGACTTTGTAAAATGCAATACCTCACTCTTATCTATATTATCTATATTTATTTTTATTTTCAATTTCTCATCCAACTTCCCCAGTTGATCCATATCCTGCTGCAATTTCTGATAACTTTTCTCACTGTCCATTATACCGTGTATTTTCGCGTATTGTGCAAACTTACTAATCATGTCTTGTACATTCCCACCCAAATAATTCAAAAAACATAAGCTAATTAAGTCCCTCGACCAAGCGAATACGGGAATTGAGAGAAAAGATTGCTGCGCCACTGGTGATGATCTTTGTATTCTCACGGTCGACTGGAGTAGTGACAGATGATTGGAGGGAGGCGACTGTTATTCCCCTGTTCTGAAAAGGGAAAAAAAATATTCCTGGGAACTGCAGACAGTCAATCCAATGTCGTTGATGAGCAAATTATTGGAGAGGACTTTGACAGAAAGGATTACATGGAAAATGATAGATGATTACAGATATTCAACATGGATTTGTGAAAGGTAGTTCACGGCTCACACGCATTGTTGAATTCTTTGAGGACATGATTCAACACATTGATGAAGCTAGAGCAGTGGATTTGGTGTAAATGGATTTCCCGAGCCGTTTGAAAAGGCTTCCCACGTTTGGGTCATTTACAAACTATGGAGCCATGGCACACGGAAGTCTGGCTGTGTGGATATAGAATTGGTTGATGCATAGAAGACAGTGGGTCTTAGTCGATGGAAAAAACGTTTCAGACTGGAGCTTGTTGATTGGTAATGTTCCACAGAGATAACTTTTGAGATCTCTGTTCTTTGTGCGTTTTGTAAATATTTTGGATGAGGACGTGGACGGGTGAATTATAAATTTTACCGATGACGTTACGTTTGATGGAGTTTTGTAATGTGTAGAGTTGGAGGTTGCAACGGGACATTAACAGGATGCAGAACTTGTCTGACTAGTGGCAGATATACTTGAATCTTGAAATGTGTGAAATGATTCATTTTGGAAGGTCGAATGTGAATACAGGATACAGGGTTAAAGGCAGGATTCTTGACATCGCCGTTCTGGACGACGTCAGACTATTCAAAATATTTTCACGCAGGGAGCTTCGTCCAGACCTTTGCAATTTGTTTCCTCCGGTTAAAGTTAACCTGAGTAAATAAGCATTTTTAAACATAAAAACAAACATAAAATGACACACTGAGAAACAAAGAACAGAATAAAAAAGACCAACAGAACTCCGTCTATCCAAACTTGATTCTTTTCTATTGCTTGGAATATATGCAACAGTCCTAATAAACAATCCTACCTTAAAATCCTTTATAAATTGAACAAATGCTTACACGCTGAAGATCGAAGAGCAGGAGCAGAGAGAGAGCACGTCCACACAAATGAACTCCAAACTAGTTCTGAACTGAACTGCACAACTGCAGAGCTGACCACTCCCCTTTCAATATACAGATAGTTTCTAAAACATGACCACTTTGGCCTGAAGTCTCATGTGTTTATAAAAAAACAAAAAGGCATCCCTTTAATCTCTGTTTCCAAACCAGACTAATCGGAACTGAAAAAAATATTTGCGACCTTTCTGAAAAAAACAAACTTGTTCAATAGTATACTTGAGAAAACAAAATAATTTTTAGGAGAATGTAACCAGATTTGGACACCTACCCCACCCCCCTTAAAAAAGAACCATCAATGCCAAAAGTTGTCTTCATATTTAAAATTCTTCCAAATTCCAGTTAGTTGTCAAAACACACGAGTCTTAAAGTCTCTTGCTCCATCGTTAAATACTTCTGATGATAGTTCAGCTTCTTGGAAAATTGTTCGTTTTCTATCCCCTCGTCATCCACCTGCAGGAGAACCGCAACAACATCCACATCACTGGCATCGACAGTCACATTGACAGGCTTCCTGCAATCCAGTATGGCTAATACGGTGGCAGTGGTTAACTCAGTTTGTAGTCTGTCAAACGTCTTTTGGTATTCCCTGACTTCTGAAACGTCTTGCCTTTTTTTTCAACAATTCAGTGAGTGGAGCAGCCACACTGCTAAAATTTGGCACAAGTTTTCAGTAAATTCCGCTCGATTCCAAGGAACTAGAGTATAGCTTATTGCATTGACGGTGTGGGAAATTTCTGAATTACATTCGTCATCGCATCCCGTGAGGCCATTTGTCCATGTTCAATATAATGGCACAGGAAAGTGTATTGGGCATTGGCAAATTCAGTCTTGCCTTCGGTAGTCTGTCGAACAATTCCGAGAAATGCTGTAAATGTTCCTTCTGTGACTGACTAAAAGTCACACGTCATCAATATACACCACACAGTTAGATAATCCGAAAACTACTTTTTTTCTCTCAGTCACTGAGACGTGGCTGGAACGTTTTTAATACGAAATGGCATACCTTTGAAGAGATATTGTCCATTTGGCGTTATGAAAGCCGAAATCCCCTTAGCTCTTTCTCACAGAACTACTTGCCAGTAGCCTTTGCGAAAGTTCAACTTAGAAACGTAAATTGCTTGGCGAACGTTTTCGTCACAATCCTCCAACTGTAGAATTAGATATGCATCAGTCTTTGTAACGGCGTTGCATTTTCAATAGTCAACACATACCCATTGGGTTCCATCTGGCTTTGGCACCATGACTATGCGTGAATTCCAGTTACTGTAACTGATTTCGATTATGTCATCTTGCAGCATGTGCTGTATTTCCTTCAGAACCTATGCCAACTTTTGCGGGTTATGTTCATAAGAATTTTGCGTAATAGGAAAAGCATCACATTTAAATCATGCATAATTGGATCAGCACTTCCCAATGTATTTCTGCATATCTCCCCATTTGATAGCAATAATTATTTCAGTTCATTTCGATTTTCCTGTGGAAATTAACTCAACAATTTGACCAAATTTTGGCAATTTCGTCATTGCGAATTTGATTAAATGAATGTCCAAATCGGAATCGTCTCCACTTGGTTCTTCTTTCCTTCGCTGTCAAAATAACTTTGAGAATATACACAACGCATTCTGTGGGATTTTTCCCATCTGGAGGCCTTTTCAAGTTGTTCACCTCAATAAATTTCTTCTCGATTTCATAAGGTCCACTCAACCTTGCTTTTTAAGGGTGGAAATGGCACCAATAACTTATCCCCAATTGTAAGATTGCGCATTTATGGTTTCGTACCCGTTCCTGTTCCATTTAATGCTCTGATCATTTTAAATGTTGTCTAGCCAACTCTCCAGTTTTATTTCATCGTTCTCTAAAACTTGACATAAAGTCCAAATGGATGGTCTCTGAATTCTGACTCATAATTTCTCTTCAACCAATTTTGACTGGTCTCTTACTTCATGCACAAAAAATAATTCAAATGACTGAATTTGGTCGATATATTGCATGCATCTCTCATCAGAAAAAAGTCCATAATGAAGCTGCCTTATCCCATTATTCTGGATAATCCTGACCAATAGCGGGCAACATGATCTTTCCTGATTGATGCTACCTGTCCAGCGCTCCCTGCGATGCTCGATGGTACACAGTAGATTTGAACTGCTTTATTCCCAATTTATCGATGACATTCTTGGATAGTTTGGATGCGACGTTTGATACTTGATCTAACTGTTGACAGTATCTCGTAAAAAATAATTAATTCTACTGCAGCACTTTTAGCTGTGATATTACGTCATGGGAATGCCTCTGGAAATCTAGTCGACACATCCATTTTGTTGATAAATACTTATTCCCACTTTCTGGTTGATGTAGTGGGCCTACACAATCTATCAAAACTCTTCTGATAGGTTTTTCAAATGCTGAAATAGGTATTAAATGTGCAGATTTATTACTGCCTGTGGTTTTTCGATTAGCTAATATATGTGAAATGTCTGGGAAGGTTCAACGACACCCTTGTGTAGTCCAGGCAATAAAAAATATCTTTGTATTTTCGCAAGTGCTTTCTTCAGCCCTAGGTTAACGCCAAGTCGCAGTTGATGCATCACTCGCACCACCGCCTTCTGTACCCTAATGGCCAAACAACTTGATGAATCTCTGCTCATTTCTCATCTGCTTGAATGTGTGATGATTTCCATTTCGACATGAAGGCATCAGTTGTTAAGTAACAATACACAGAGATGCTTTCACTTTTCTTGTCTGTAGATGTTTTCCGTGACAACTGTTACAACATCTCATCTTTCTGCTGTAACTAAATTAGCCGAGCAGAGTCAACGTTACTGCATGCTTACCTATTTGCACCCATTCTGTCCCTCTTCGCTGATCAAAAACATTTTGGATATAGCTATTTCAGCTTATTTATCATAGACTTCTCTCTGATTTCGTCTGTTTCAGCTTGTGCTTTTGTGATCTTGTGACCACACAATCAGGGAAACATTCTGCATAAACATACTTCATGAGTTCAGTTGACTGCTTCCCCACTGGCTTTTCAATCACGCCTACCGCTGAATCACCTCTATCATTAGCAAGCACAAATTGTATTCGTGGAGCTGAGAGTTTGACCAGTCAGCCTACCACAAATTCTCCACTCTTCTCTGGAGTCGCTAGCCTCACTTCACCTAAATGAGCTCTTCTTGTCTCACCATAAATTTCTGTTGCCAGTACCTTTTCTGGCAATTGTCCCTCTGGAGTACATATTTCCTCATCTTTCAGCATTACAGACTGAGATAATCCTGTTTCTCTTAATATTGTAACCCATTTCCCTGCTACTTCTGGCCTATTTGAATAAACTTTCCCCTTTCATGTATTCTTTTAAGCAAATCCGGCACTTTCTCCCTGACCAACCTCTGATCATCTCGTAGACACGAAGAAAGTTGTTTAACTTGCATTGTGTTTTTGTTAATTGTGCAAAAAAATTTCAAGGCCTGGCCGTTTTCCTACATCTGGCTTTCTCCTAGCTCACGAACACTGTGATTTCCTGTGCCCCACTTTATTACAATGAAAACACCGCATTTTGATCTTCTTTGCTCCCCTCAAGGTTTTTCTTTACCGTGTGGTCGGTTAATATTCTGATGTTCACTGAGATCTACCTTTCCCTTTCCACGTCAGAATTTCTCTTTCCCACAATTTCGATCCCTCATGCACTGTGTTTAATTCTGGAAGCCAAACCGAGTTTACGGATCCTGCTCATAATCATCAGAGAATTCTCCTGCTAACATTGTCACTTTTAACTCTCAGCTCTTCCACGGGTTTGCACTACTTCAGGCAGTGAATTTGAATTTCTCCAAAATAATTACCTCTCTGAGGGCATCGTAGGTTTGTTCTCTTTTTAAAGCTCTTATCCGCTACCGAAATTACTGTATGTGATCCTTACAAACGCAATATTGGTTTGACCTGTCCGCAGGCTTCTCGTAATAGTTCATGTGAACTGCACATGGTCTTTTTTCAACTCCTCATGCTCCCCAGGTACCTCCTCTGATAAGGATGCGAATAACTCACGAGCCCTATCTCCAAGGTTGGTTTGTATCAACAAATCCCACATTGCCGCTGGCTAATGCATCTGATTAGCCACCTTTTCAAATGAGAGGAAAGAGTCTTCCTCATCTTTCTAATCAAATTTTGGAAATGATTGAATATAACCGTTCACAAACAGTTTCTCACTCTGTTTCTGAAAACCAGGGCTTTGCTCATCCTCACTCTCTTGCTTGTGAATCATACCCTCAGTCTTTATCTCCAGCCTCTTCAGCTGACTTTCCCTTTGAAGTGTCAGATTGAAGTTCAAATGTTCTTTTCTTTTCCTTTCCCCACTCTTTCTTTACTCCCTCTCTTCTGCTGCTCTCCCTTCTTCTCTCTGTTCCGTCGTTCTCTCTTCTTTCACTCTCTTCTGCTTTTAATCGTAACTCAATCTGTTTCATTTCTTGCGTGCTTTTCTTATCTCTCGTCTATAACTCAAACTGCTTCATTTGCAATTGAATACCTGCTGCCTGTATAGATTCTGATGGTTTCTCCAGCAATTTTAAATGCGAAACTACTGCTGTAATTATCTCTACTTTCCTCACATAAGCAGGCAGTTCCAATTCCAGCTTGTCTGCTAATTGTTGCAACTTGGTCTTTTTCATCTTTTGCAAAATTTCCAAAGTCACCCCATCCAAATACATAAAGCTTTTGGCGACTGAAAGAATCATTACTATCCTAAACGCTGTCCACCCAAGAAAAGAAAAATCCGAACTACAGACACTGGCAATTACTACTCACTGTAGAAAACCTTGCAAAGAGCCCGCCGAACTGTTATGAAATCAATTAGACCAGTCAAACCATTCTTAAGCAGGCAGCCCAGACCACAACTTTGCAATTCGATTCGATACTTGTACAGTGAAAATAAGCAGAGTAAGATACCTAGGTTGACTGCCTGGTTGTAAAACACACACAATGTATTCACAAATTTACACAATGAAGCAGAAGGAAAAGAAAAACGATCGCTGACGGAACTCAGCCTATCCAAACATTAATTATGCTGTTCCAAATATATGCAATAGTCCCAATAAGCAATGCCCCGAAATATCTGTTTAAATAGAACAAATGCTTACTGTTTGAAGTTAGAAGTGCCGAAAGAGAGAGAGAGAGCTGTCTACACAGCTGAACTCCTAACTAGTTCTGGACCAAACTGCTCAGTTAGAAAGTTGATGAACCGCCTTTCATTTTAGAGGTCACTTCTAAAACATGACCGCGTTGGTCTTATGACTTCTTTGTTTACATACAAAGGAATGTCTCTCAATACCCTTCAATATCTGTACCATGCCAGACGAATCTGAACTGGGAGATGTTTACGAAACCTCTGATTAAAAAATCAACACAATATCCTTGACAAACGACACAGTTTTCAGTAAACATGTCCAACTTTGTGACAGTCTGGATGAATAGAGAGATCTTATAGTCCATGTCCATCAATTCCTCAAATTTATCATTCCAGTTAATAAGGTTGTTATTATTTCGTATTGTTTCTTGACTTCCATTTCCTGGGATAATAGGTTTAAGAACTGCTATGCTATTTTACAGTTCTATAGAACTCTCCTTCGAGTGCACTTGGCGTATTGTCTGCAGTTCCATTAGACTCATTACACGAAGTATGTGCACGTTTTAGAGTGAGCGCAGAGCGGATTTACGAGAATACTGGCTGGACTGGAGGGCATGTCTTATGAAGTAAGGTTGGGCAAATTACGACTTTTCTCATTGCAGAGAAGAAGAATGAATTGTGATGTTATCTAGATATCCAAAACGATGAGAGGCATAGATGGACTATGATTTGGAGATGTTGGTGTCGGACTGGGGAGTATAAAGTTAAAGTCACGCAACACAAGGTTTTTGGCCAAAAGGTGTAATTGGAAACACGAGCTTTCGGAGTGCTGCTCCATTTTCAGACTAGGTAGCCAAAGACTTCTTCCCAGCGTGGAAATGGCAATTGCAAGGAGGTATAATTTTAATGTGAATGGAGGTAGATTTAAGAGAGATGTCAGAGTTTGGTTGTTTACACAGAGAGTGGCGGGTCCTTGGAATGCACTGCCCGCGTTGGCAATAGAGCCAAATACATTCGGGACTTTAAAGCGACTCTTGGAACGCACATGGAAGAAAGTGCAATGAAGCTGGTGTACAGTAGGATAAAAGATCGGCACAACATCGAGGGATGAAGGGCTTGTACTGTGCTCTACTATTCTATGTACTAATCCTCTACAGCACATTCGAAGGGCTGAATAAGAACGAGGAACATCAGTCGGAAAATACTCCTCTTCAAGTCTGCTCACGGCATTGAATATGATCACGTCTGATGTCATTCCAGACATATTTCCATTTCCCTGCTCGCTCTCCATAACCCTTCGTTTACTCAATGTACCAGAACCCACTGCACTCTGGACATTTACACAGATTCACAACTCTTTTAGAGAATTAAGATCTCGTTACACCTATATTAAAACTGCTCCACGTTATCCTAAAATCATGACCTCTTGTTCTCGATTGCCTCACGCGACGGAATTTCCACTCTACATCTGCATTTTCAATCACCTTTGGCATCTCACATCCTTTACTGAGATCCCCTCTCATTCTTTTAAATTCCAGAGAATGTTGGCCTGAAATGCTCAATATCTCTTCATACGACAATCTCTTCATCTTTGGAAGCAATCTGGTTGTTTCTGAACTGTGTCTAACGCAGCTAAATTCTTTCTCACGTCAGGGTTCCAGAACTGCATATCGTGTACATTTGCCGTCTCACGAATGTCTTGCAGAGTTGCAGCAAAACTGTCTTACGTTTGCACTCTATTCCTTCAGATATAAACTCTTAAATTGCATTTGCCTTTCTCTTTACCTGCTGGACTGCATGTCAGCTTTCTGTGATATGTACGAGTAGACTCATATAGTCGGAACTTCAGCAATTTTCGAAAATAACGTATCTTGACATTCCTCTGACCAAAATAGAAAAAAAATTAAACTTATCTGCTAATTATTGGTCCATTCATAATATCCATTTATAAAACTTTTGTTGTAAATTTCTGACATATTATCTGCAATGCACTTTTACACCGATGTTACTTGCAAGTAAAAATGAAGTTATGGTATTTCGTAAACCCTAATCAAAGTTATAATACAGATTTTAAACAGTTGGTGCCTGAGGACCGACATTTATGGCACCCGAAATATTGCCCACCACGAAACGACTAATCTATTCTGTCCACGGTGGTCATAATTTGGAGACGCTGGTGTTGGACTGGGTTGTGCAAAATTAAAAAAAAACACATTAGTTAGAGCACTACAGATTTATTTTGAAGCACTAGCTTTCGGAGTACTTGCAGAATTATATTTAACTTCGCTGAAAAACTGAATGAATCCATGTAAGATTCTGTAAATCCATTTTCTGTATTAGAATCAGTCTGATCATTATGACATTGTCAGCCTTAGGAGGAGTTAACGCCTTCAATACCTTACCTGGGCTGACATGACACCAATTGTTAAAGTGCACGTGACAATCTAACATTAAATAAAAATGTCTTGTGATTTACATATGAAAGATCTTAAAGCAACATGGTCATTATAAAAGACTTAACAAACAATCCGTGTATTTTCCAATATAAATTTAACAGTTACATCCCACTCTAGACTTCTGTTATAAATTATGTGTCTTACAATCTAATTCCCTACAATCACCTGACGAAGGAGTAGCGCTCAGAAAGCAATTCTTCCGAATAAATTTGGTGGACCATAATCTCTTGTTGGGTATTTCTTTTAACTAGTTTTCCTGAAGAAAGGCTCATGCCTGAAACGTCGATTCTCCTGTTCCTTGGATGCTGCCTGACCTGCTGCGCTTTTCCAGCAACACATTTTCAGCTTTATGTTCACTATTCCGTCGATGCATTATTGTTTGTTTCCCCAAAACTGGACAAAGCTCATGAATTGCTTCCAAAGCCACGTGCCCTTATCTGACGTATCAATCTTTTCTTGCGGCATTTTATTAAATTCCTTCTGTAAATCCAGATATTTTACAACTCCAGGATCTCCATTTTCCACGCTGTTTGTTGGAATCTGATGATTTGTAGTTTGATGTTGCAAATGCCCCGTAATACATTCCTTGATAATGAAATACAACATTTTTTTCTTAAAACACTGATTGTTTGGACACTACATTTAATTCCCCAGTGAAGATGATCCTCCTGAGTTCTTTCCTCGCCGTAATCTTTATATTTCCGTCCAATTTCCATGTGACGGGCACATGCTTTATATAGGCTGCTCCAATTTGGCTTAATCCGATCATATCTTACCGGTTTATAAAATGTATTGTATGAATGTCTTCCTGAGATTTTACATTCAGCAGAAGGAAGAGCAGGAAAGACGACCACGGGGCTGCAAGCGAGGTGAATCATTGATTTAAAAACTTGCTTCGAGGCCCAGACGCTCTATTTTGTTTTCCGTAGCAGGAAAAATGGGAACAACGACGACCGAGCTGCAGGGAAGCTAAATCACTGATTTAAAAACGTTTCTCGTGAATAAGCGGAGCACGCACTGAGCTGGAGATGGCTGAGTAAGTGAGATAACATATTTGGGAAGGTAATTGATTTTGTATTGTTCTTTATTTTTGAGGTGTCTGGAAACTTGGATATGTGGGAATGAAGGTGATGGCAATTGATTGTTCCTCCTTCAGAATGTGGGGGGATGGGTGACCCGCTTCAATTCTTGCTGACTTCATCAGCGGGAAGAGCACTCAACTCGTGGACATTGAAAACCGCGTTAAGGAACTGGAGCTGGAACTGGATGAACAATGGATCATTGCGGAGAGGGAGGGGGTTGTTGAGATAAATTTCAGGGAGGTAATCACACCTCATGGAAAAGAAGCAGGCGGACGGGTCACATTCAGGTGACGGAAAGGGAACTTGCAGTCAGTGCAGGGATCACCTGAGGCCGTTGCACTAAACAACATGTATACCTTATGGACACTGTTGTGAGATCGACTTACCAGGAATAATCCATGGGGTATCGGTGTCTGGAGCTGAGTCCCTATTGCTCATAAGAAAAAGGGGACTTTGGTGATCGTAACTCCAAAACGCTAAGTTTACTTTAGCCATGTAAAGTGATATTTATACTGCAGGGTAAAAGTTATAGATCGGGGCAAGACAATTACAATCCAATAGGGCAAGATTTCGATGCATACAATTGGGGCAAAAACTGCAGGGGATGGGCACAAATTGAATTCTGGGACTTAATCGGAACAGCTACTTGGTATCCTTGATAAGTATGTACTGGTCCGGCAGGGAGGAAGTAGTTGAGCGAAGGAGTAGTTGAATCTCTCGTCAAGAGAAAGAAAAGCCTTAGGTTGGAATGAGAAGAGAAAGCTAAGTTGAGGTGCCTTGCGACATAGTAGTGTACATGAGGGTACATGAGCAGTAGTTTTCAGAAAGAATCAAGGAAAACCCGAAGGCTTTCTACGGATATATCAGAGATCAAAAAATGACTTTCTTAAGATGAGATCGAATCAAGGGCCATCCTGGGAAGTTGTCAGTTGTGTACGAGGAGATGGGTAAGCGCGAAATTAAAGTTTTTTCGTCAGTATTCACACTCAGAAAAGACAATGTTGTCAAGCAGAATACTAAGATACAGGCGACTGGACTCGACGAGATTGAGGTTCACAGGGAGATGGTTTTAGCAATTCTGGAAAGTCTGAAAATATACTGGACTGGATGGGATTAATCCTAGGATTATCTGGGCAGCCAGGGAGGAGAATGCAGTGCCTTTGGCTTTGACCCTTCTATTGTCATTGTCTAAAGGAATAGTGTCAGAGAACTAGAAGACTGCAAACATTGCCCCTTTGAATTTTTTTTTCAAGTGGAACGGATACTTAAAAAAATACATTCCACAGATTCCTCAAGAACAAACCACGACAAGTAGATCAAACACAGCCAGAAACGCTAACCACCTTACCATACATCAAATAAGTTTCAGAAATGACAGCCAGACGACTAAGACCCCTCGGAATCCGCTTTGCACACAAACCCATCCACACTCGCAAAGAAAAACTTTCAAACTTTTTGGACCCTGTTCAACCCATGGACAAAACCAATGTCGCCTACAAACTTCCATGAAAGGACTGCACAAACACTACGTAGGACAAACAGTAAGAAAGTTAGCCACCAGGATACACGAACACCAGCTAGCCATAGAAAAGGACCCTCTCTCCCGACACACGGATGAAAAGAAACACCATTTAGACTGGGAAAACACGTCTATCCTGGGGCAGGCTAAGCAAAGACATGCCACAGGAATCCTAGAGGCCTGGAACTCCAACTACAACACCATAAACAAACGCATAGATCAATATACCATCGATCAACCCCTTAGAAAACGAGCAGGAAATGACATCAGCACAAACCCCAGGAACCCCATCCATGACAAACATATAAATAGAAAGCAGGAGACAACAGCTTCGCTTCACTTGGAGGTCGCCACTGATGATGTTACCTCGCAAGGTAATGAAACGTCTGAATATCAACCGACAGCTCAACGAGCAAACCTACACCCTAAACCTCAACCTGTGCAGAAACCGTCACAAACCTTGTCATAATGATACTTGATAAGAAGCAACAAAAAAAGACAGTGTGTTATCTCAACGTCAAGATAGGTATCGCTGGATACCTCTTCAAATCTGCCATTTATCTTTCCCGAACTTGTATCGTTCATATTCCACAGAGTCTGTTAAGATGGAGCTCAGAAATAGTAAGTAGAAGTAAATATTAATGGTAATTTTATATCCATTTCAAAGCTGCAGTACAAATGTTGGGCATCTTATACAACAGGAAATTAGTTATGTATGATTGTGGGCTCAGCAGTAATAATAGACGACATAAATTAGATCTAAATTGCGTTAGCACAAGAGTACTAATACTGTCAAAAATGGATTTAATAGTGTGTATGAAATAGTTTCCTTAAACAGTATATTGAAAACCGAGCTGGAAATTGGCCGACTTATGCATTGGTAATGTGTGATCTGAACAAATAATTAAAAATCTTTCTGCAAAGGAGTTTCTGGAAACATTGATTACAATGTATTGAACATTAACTGGCATTTGGTCACAGTTGTTTTTGTTCGAAAATAAGGTTAAAATCCTGAGCCATGCACGCCACGACTATATCAAGCGCAAGGTGGCATCAGTGAATTGGAGACGTTTATGAAATAATAGTTAATGGAATTCAGGCAATGTCTGTTTATTTGTAACAGGTGTGCAATCTGCATACATTCCTCAAAGACGAAAAAAGCAAAAATGAAAGCGGACTCAGAAATGGTCAACAAAAGAAGCTAAAAATTGTATTAGATCAAAAGTAAAGGTTCAGCAAAATACTACTTATTGGAATAAGACAGGGGATTCAGAGAAATTTAGAACAAAACAAAGGACGATCAACAATCTGACAAGGAAATGGAAAAGAAACTTGAATGCAAAATAAGAAAAGACATAAAGGACCATGAAAATATTCGATCAATGTTTGAAAGCAAAATAAAACAATGTCAAGTGTGTGAAACAGTGGGTGAATATCCGAAAAGGATGATTTATTATGGAGAACAGAGAAATTACACGGAAGGTAGAACGTTTCTTGGTGTCTGCCTTCATTGCAGATCATCTAGAAAATCTCCCAGAAATACCAACTGACCATGGGAATTAAGTGGTCAAAAAGAAATCATTCGTATCAGTAACATGGCAGTATTTGAAAACATAGCTGGATTCAGAATTGATGGGTCACGTGTACTTCATAACAGAACTTTGGAGAAAGAATCAGTCGGTATATTTACTGCATTTGTAATTATTGTGTTATTTCCTCATATATTCTGCAAAGGTAGGTAGACATACAGGACAACTGGTAGGTTTGATGTCAATCCAATTATTTAAACAGGGTAGAATAGGGAGCGTGAACGAGAAATTAGTCACCTTCTCATCAAGAGTATTTTAGAATCTTTTTGGATATTTAGCAAATAATAGCAGAATAGGAGGAAATTACGAAGCATATATGAAAGGGAAAATATAATCAACTTTTCTTTAATTGGTTGAATATCTTTCTGATGGATAGCGGCAATGGAGAAGCAGTGGATGTAATATAACCCGATATTCGGTCGTATATCTTAAAACTACACACAATGAGTTTGTGAA
>NW_027310337.1:0-97968 GCF_047496795.1 Chiloscyllium punctatum
GGCAGAACCCCCCCGTCCCCATCCCCACCCCACATCAGTGTAGGAGGGCTTCAATGAGAACTGGGGATACTGTGGGCTGAGAGACCTGGGGGTTAGCCTTGTGAGGTGGGGGCGTGTGTGGGGTGAGGGGGTAATTGTCGCTCCCTTGTGCCAACTCGATTTGGCATAACCTGGGCAGTGGACCTCTATGACTCCAGGTCTCTGTGTGCCCCTTTGTGACCTTGTCCCCCTTCGTGACCTCGCCATCCCGCCCTGTGCTGACCCACGCCCTTTCAACTTTGGCCCCTCCCTCTGCCACCGCTTAATCGATGACCTGCGACCCTTGGCCCTCTGACCCCCACCTCTCTCTACCACTTTGCCTGCCACTCTCTACCTTCACTCCTTGCCCTCCTGACCTCTCTCTATCTCCTTACTCGCCAGTGACCCTTACCCTTTGCCCTCCAACCCCCCTTTTTCTCCTTGCCTGTCGATGACCTCTACCCCTTGCCCTTTGATCTCTCCCTCACCAGTGACCCTTACCCTTTGCCCTCCAACCCCTTTCTCTCCTTGCCTGTCGATGACCTCTACTCCCTTGCCCTTTGATCTCTCCCTCACCAGTGACCCTTGCCCTTTGCCCTCCAACCCCTCTCTCTCTACCACTTCACCTGCCAATGACCTTCACCCCTTGCCCTCTGACCTCCCTCCGTCTCCTCACTCACCAGGAACCCTCACCCTTTGCCCTCTGACCTCTCTCTCTACCGCCTTGCCTCCCCGATGACCCTCACCTTTTGCCCTCCAATGCCTCTCTCTCTATACCACACCACATGCCCCTTGACCTCCCTCTATCGCGCCACTCGCCAGTGACCCTTGTCCTTTGGCCTCTGACCTTCTCTCTCTCTCTCTCTCTCTCTCTCTATCTACCTCTGTGCCTGTCGATGACCTTCACCCCTTGGCCTTGGCCCCCACTCTCTCTCTCTCCCTCTCTCTATTTCCTCACTCACCTACGACACTCGCTCGTTCAACGGTGCCTCGTGACCTCTGACCTCACTCCCTACGTCTCCACAACTGTTGCCTAGTGACGACTCCATCTGACCAATCTCTCTCTCTCTCTCTCTCTCTCTGTTTGAATTCCAACCCCTCACCCCACCCACCCCGCCCTGTGGCAGCCAAGAAGGTCAGTGTGGGTGCCATGAGATGCAGCCGCTGAGCAGCGCTGACGGGAGTGAGGTGGTAGTGCGGGGAAAAGAAGAAGGCGCCCACACGCCCAAGAAGGAGAAGTCGGTGTTTGCAGGGGCAAACTCACCAACCTGGCCGGTCAGATCGGGAAGGCGGGTAAGCAGGTCGCAAGATGGCTGCCACAGTAGGCCGCAAGATGGCCGCCACGACAGGCCCCAAGATGGCCGCCTTGATAGGCCTCATGATGGCCATTTTCGATAGGCCGCAAGATGGCCGCCCACAATGTGGGACCTCCACAGGGGAGCAGTAGAGTGTGTTAGGAAAGAACGGTTGGCTGGGGGGGGGGTGAAACGGTGGGCGCACCAGGTCAACGTACTCCCCTCCCCCTCTCACTGCCAATTACCCCCCAACACTCCCTCCCCCCTCTCACTGCCAATTACCCTCCCAACCCCCCTCCCCATCTCACTGCCAATTACCCCCCCACACTCCCCTCCCCCTCTCACTGCCAATTACCCCCACACTCCCCCGCCCCCTCTCACTGCCAATTACCCCCACACTCCCCCTCCCCCTCTCACTGCCAATTACCCCCACACTCCCCTCCCCCTCTCACTGCCAATTACCCCACACTCCCCTCCCCCTCTCACTGCCAATTACCCCACACTCCCTCTCCCCCTCTCACTCTGCCAATTGCCCCCCCCACACCCCCTCCCCATCTCACTGCCAATTACCCCACACACCCCCTCCCCCTCTCACTGCCAATTACCCCCCACACTCCCCTCCCCCTCTCACTGCCAATTACCCCCCCCACACCCCCTCCCCATCTCACTGCCAATATCCCCCCAAACCCCCTCCCCCCTCTCACTGCCAATTACCCCCCCACACTCCCCTCCCCCCTCTCACTGCCAGTTACCCCCCAACACCCCCTCCCCATCTCACTGCCAATTACCCCCTCACTCCCTCCCCCTCTCATTGCAATTACCCCCCACACTCCCCTCCCCCTCTCACTGCCAATTACCCCCCACACCCCCTCCCCCCTGCTCACTGCCAGTTACCCCCCAACACCCCCCTCCCCATCTCACTGCCAATTACCCCCCAACACCCCCTCCCCCTCTCACTGCCAATTACTCCCCCACACTCCCCTCCCCCTCTCACTGCCAATTACCCCCAACACCCCCTCCCCCTCTCACTGCCAATTACCCCCCCCCCCCCCTCCCCCCCCCCCCTCCCCCCCCCCCCCCCCACCCCCCCCCCCCTCCCCCCCCCCCCCTCCCCCCCACCCCCCCCCCCCCCCCCCCCCCCCCCCACCCCCCCCCCCCCCCCCCCCCCCCCCCCCCCCCCCCCCCCCCCACACTCCCCCTCCCCCTCTCACTGCCAATTACCCCCCAACACCCCCTCCCCCTCTCACTGCCAATTACCCCCTACACTCCCTCCCCCTCTCACTGCCAATTACCCCCACACTCCCCTCCCCCTCTCACTGCCAATTACCCCACACCTCCCCTCCCCCTCTCACTGCCAATTACCCACACACACCCCCTCCCCCTCTCACTGCCAATTACCCCCCCACACTCCCCTCCCCCTCTCACTGCCAATTACCCCCCCCACACCCCCTCCCCATCTCACTGCCAATATCCCCCCAAACCCCCCTCCCCCTCTCACTGCCAATTACCCCCCACACTCCCCTCCCCCTCTCACTGCCAGTTACCCCCCAACACCCCCTCCCCATCTCACTGCCAATTACCCCCCTCACTCCCTCCTCCCCCTTCTCACTGCCAATTACCCCCCAACCCCCCCCTCCCCATCTCACTGCCAATTACCCCCACACTCCCCGTCCCCCTCTCACTGCCAATTACCCCCCTCACTCCCCTCCCCCCTCTCACTGCCCAATATCCCCCCAACCCCCCTCCCCTTCTCACTGCCAGTTACCCCCCAACACCCCCTCCCTATCTCACTGCCAATTACCCCCCACACCCCCTCCCCATCTCACTGCCAGTTACCCCCCAACACCCCCTCCCTATCTCACTGCCAATTACCCCCCACACCCCCTCCCCCTCTCACTGCCAATTACCCCCTCACTCCCCTCCCCCTCTCACTGCCAGTTACCCCCCAACACCCCCTCCCTATCTCACTGCCAATTACCCCCCACACCCCCTCCCCCTCTCACTGCCAATTACCCCCCCTCACTCCCCTCCCCCTCTCACTGCCAATTACCCCCCACACCCCCTCCCCCTCTCACTGCCAATTACCCCCCCACACCCCCTCCCCATCTCACTGCCAATTACCCCCCAACACCCCCTCCCCATCTCACTGCAATTACCCCCCACACCCCCTCCCCCTCTCACTGCCAATTACCCCCACACACTCCCCTCCCCCTCTCACTGCCAATTACCCCCCAACACCCCCTCCCCCTCTCACTGCCAATTACCCCCCAACACCCCCTCCCCATCTCACTGCCAATTACCCCCCCCACACTCCCCTCCCCCTCTCACTGCCAATTACCCCCAACACCCCCACACTCCTCCCATCTCACTGCCAATTACCCCCCACACCCCCTCCACCTCTCACTGCCAATTACCCCCACACTCCCCTCCCCCTCTCACTTGCCAATTACCCCCCAACACCCCCTCCCCCTCTCACTGCCAATTACCCCCCACACTCCCCTCCCCCTCTCACTGCAATTACCCCACACTCCCCTCCCCCCTCTCACTGCCAATTACCCCCCCCACACCCCCTCCCCATCTCACTGCCAATTACCCCACACACCCCCCTCCCCCCTCTCACTGCCAATTACCCCCCCCACTCTCCCCTCCCCCTCTCACTGCCAATTACCCCCCCCACACCCCCCTCCCCATCTCACTGCCAATATCCCCCCAAACCCCCCTCCCCCTCTCACTGCCAATTACCCCCCCACACGTCCCCTCCCCCTCTCACTGCAGTTACCCCCCAACACCCCCCTCCCCATCTCACTGCCAATTACCCCCTCACTCCCCTCCCCCTCTCACTGCCAATTACCCCTCCAACCCCCCCTCCCCATCTCACTGCCAATTACCCCCACACTCCCCTCCCCCTCTCACTGCCAATTACCCCCCTCACTCCCCTCCCCCTCTCACTGCCAATATCCCCCCAAACCCCCCTCCCTTCTCACTGCCAGTGACCCCCCAACACCCCCTCCCTATCTCACTGCCAATTACCCCCCACACCCCCTCCCCATCTCACTGCCAGTTACCCCCCAACACCCCCTCCCTATCTCACTGCCAATTACCCCCCACACCCCCTCCCCCTCTCACTGCCAATTACCCCCCTCACTCCCCTCCCCATCTCACTGCCAATTACCCCCCAACACCCCCTCCCCCTCTCACTGCCAATTACCCCCCTCGACTCCCCTCCCCATCTCACTGCCAATTACCCCCCAACACCCCCTCCCCTCTCACTGCCAATTACCCCCACACCTCCCCTCCCCCTCTCACTGCCAATTACCCCCACACCCCCTCCCCCTCTCACTGCCAATTACCCCCCTCACTCCCCTCCCCATCTCACTGCCAGTTACCCCCCAACCCCCCCTCCCCATCTCACTGCCAATTACCCCCCACTCCCCTCCCCCTCTCACTGCCAATTACCCCCACACTCCCCTCCCCATCTCACTGCCAATTACCCCCCACACTCCCCTCCCCATCTCACTGCCAATTACCCCCCACACCCCCTCCCCCTCTCACTGCCAATTACCCCCCACACTCCCCTCCCCCTCTCACTGCCAATTACCCCCACACACCCCTCCCCTCTCACTGCCAATTACCCACCAACACCCCCTCCCCCTCTCACTGCCAATTACCCCCCAACACACCCCTCCCCATCTCACTGCCAATTACCCCCCACACTCCCCTCCCCCTCTCACTGCAATTACCCCCCACACCCCCTCCCCCTCTCACTGCCAATTACCCCCCAACACCCCCTCTCCCTTCTCACTTGCCAATTACCCCCACACACCCCTCCCCCTCTCACTGCCAATTACCCCCCACACCCCCTCCCCATCTCACTGCCAATTACCCCCCACACTCCCCTCCCCATCTCACTGCCAATTGCCCCCTCACTCCCCTCCCCATCTCACTGCCAATTACCCCCCAACACTCCCCTCCCCCTCTCACTGCCAATTACCCCCCACACTCCCTCTCCATCTCACTGCCCAATTACCCCCCAACCCCCCTCCCCATCTCACTGCCAATTGCCCCCTCACTCCCCTCCCCATCTCACTGCCAATTACCCCCCAACACCCCCTCCCTCTCTCACTGCCAATTACCCCCAAAACCCCCTCCCCAACCCACTGTCAATTACCCCCCCACACTCCCCTCCCCCTCTCACTGCCAATTACCCCCCACACTCCCCCTCCCCCTCTCACTGCCAATTACCCTCCCCCTCACTCCCCTCCCCCTCTCACTGCCAATTACCCCCCACACCCCCTCCCCCTCTCACTGCCAATTACCCCCCCACACTCCCCTCCCCATCTCACTGCCAATTACCCCCCACACTCCCCTCCCCCTCTCACTGCCAATTACCCCAACACCCCCTCCCCCCTCTCACTGCCAATTACCCCCCAACACCCCCTCCCCCTCTCACTGCCAATTACCCCCCCCACACCCCCTCCCCATCTCACTGCCAATTACCCCCCCAACACCCCCTCCCCCATCTCACTGCCAATTACCCCCCTCACTCCCCTCCCCCTCTCACTGCCAATTACCCCCAACACCCCTCCCCCTCTCACTGCCAATTACCCCCACACTCCCCTCCCCCCTCTCACTGCCAATTACCCCCCAACCCCCCCTCCCCATCTCACTGCCAATTACCCCCCACACCCCCTCCCCCTCTCACTGCCAATTACCCCCCAACACCCCCTCCCCCTCTCACTGCCAATTACCCCCCAACACCCCCTCCCCCTCTCACTGCCAATTACCCCCCACACTCCCCTCCCCCTCTCACTGCCAATTACCCCCCACACCCCCTCCCCCTCTCACTGCCAATTACCCCCCAACACCCCCTCCCCCTCTCACTGCCAATTACCCCCCACACCCCTCCCCCTCTCACTGCCAATTATCCCCCACACCCCCTCCCCCTCTCACTGCCAATTACCCCCCAACACCCCCTCCCCCTCTCACTGCCAATTACCCCCCACACTCCCCTCCCCATCTCACTGCCAATTACCCCCCCCACCCCCTCCCAATCTCTCCAGCTGCCTTCCTGAACTGCTGTTGCCTCCTTAGGGAGGGGAGGGGTACAGTGACTCAGTTCCCCCTCCCCTGTTAAGGGGGGGGGAGTCCTCGGATTCTGACCCCTAATGAACACCATTTGTCGTTCCCGCTCGGGATAGGGTTGGGAGGGGCCGGGATAGGTGTGGGAGTGGTCTCGGAGGGAACCTGCAGGGGGGTGGTGCTCCCCTTGTCCTTTTGGGAGGGCGTCGAGGGTAGAGGGAGTTGGGTTGGGAAGGTGCTGTCGGAGGAGAGTCGCTGCAGTGTGTCCTGGAGATGGTCACACTGCTGCCCCTCTGCGTCGGTGCTTGAGAGAGGGAGTGTTGGAGCTCAGCCGGGCATTCCTAATGAGCCGGGCAACCTCGGGGGGAGGGAGGGAGTGTTGGAGCTCAGCCTGGCATTCCTAATGAGCCCAGCTACCTCGAGGGGTGGTGGGAGGGAGTGTTGGAGCTCAGCCAGGCATTCCTAATGAGCCCAGGTACCTCGGGGGGTGGTGGGAGGGAGTGTTGGAACTCAGCCAGGCATTCCAAATGAGCCCAGCTACCTCGGGGGGAGGGAGGGAGTGTTGGAACTCAGCCAGGCATTCCTAATCAGCCCAGCTACCTCGGGGGGTGGTGGGAGGAAGTGTTGGAGCTCAGCCGGGCATTCCTAATGAGCCAACTACCTCGGGGGGTGGTGGGAGGGAGTGTTGGAGCTCAGCCGGGCATTCCTAATGAGCCCAGCTACCTCGGGGGGTGGTGGGAGGGAGTGTTGGAGCTCAGCCGGGCATTCCTAATGAGCCCAGCTACCTCGAGGGGGTGGGAGGGAGGGAGTGTTGGAGCTCAGCCGGTCATTCCGAATGAACCCATCTACCTCAGGGGAGTGGGAGGGAGGGAGTGTTGGAGCTCAGCCGGGCATTCCTAAGGAGCCCAGCTACCTTGGGGATGGGAGGGAGGGAGGGGGTGTTGGAGCTCAGCCAGGCATTCCTAATGAGCCCAGCTACCTCAGGGGGGGGAGGGAGGGAGTGTTGGAGCTCAGCCAAGCATTCCTAATGAGCCCAGCTACCTCGGAGGGTGGGAGGGAGGGAGTGTTGGAGCTCAGCCGGGCATTACCAGGATGTTACCCTTTGGGGACTGGGAGAGATTTACCAGGATGTTACCCACTGGGACGGGAGAGATTTACCAGGATGTTACCCTTTGGGGGTTGGGAGAGATTTACCACGATGTTACCCTTTGGGACTGGGAGAGATTTACCAGGATGTTACCCTTTGGGGGCTGGGAGAGATTTACCAGGACGTTACCCTTTGGGGACTGGGAGAGATTTACCAGGATGTTACCCTTTGGGGGCTGGGAGAGATTTACCAGGATGTTACCCTTTGGAGGCTGGGAGAGATTTACCAGGATGTTACCCTCTGGGGACTGGGAGAGATTTACCAGGATGTTACCCTTTGGGGGCTGGGAGAGATTTACCAGGATGTTACCCTCTGGGGACTGGGAGAGATTTACCAGGATGTTACCCCTTTGGGGGCTGGGAGAGATTTACCACGATGTTACCCTTTGGGGGCTGGGAGAGATTTACCAGGATGTTACCCTTTGGGGGCTGGGAGAGATTTATCAGGATGTTACCCCTTTGGGAACTGGGAGAGATTTACCAGGATGTTACCCTTTGGGGGCTGGGAGAGATTTACCAGGATATTACCCTTTGGGGACTGGGAGAGATTTACCAGGACGTTACCCTTTGGGGACTGGGAGAGATTTACCAGGATGTTACCCTTTGGGACTGGGAGAGATTTACCAGGATGTTACCCTTTGGGGACTGGGAGAGATTTACCAGGATGTTACTCTTTAGGGACTGGGAGAGATTTACCAGGATGTGACCCTTTGGGGACTGGGAGAGATTTACCAGGATGTTACCCTTTGGGGACTGGGAGAGATTTACCAGGATGTTACTCTTTGGGACTGGGAGAGATTTACCAGGATGTTACCCTTTGGGGGCTGGGAGAGATTTACCAGGATGTTACCCTTTGGGGACTGGGAGAGATTTACCAGGATGTTACCCTTCGGTGGCTGGGAGAGATTTACCAGGATGTTACCCTTTCGGACTGGGAGAGATTTACCAGGATGTTACCCTTTGGGGACTGGGAGAGATTTACGAGGATGTTACCCTTTGGGGACTGGGAGAGATTTACCAGGATGTTACCCTTTGGGGACTGGGAGAGATTTACCAGGATGTTACCCTTTGGGGGATATGAGAGATTTACCAGGATGTTACCCTTTGGGGACTGGGAGAGATTTACCAGGATGTTACCCCTTTGGGGACTGCGAGAGATTTACCAGGATGATACCCTTTGTGGACTGGGAGAGATTTACCAGGATGTTACCCTTTGGGGACTGGGAGAGATTTACCAGGATGTTACCATTTGGGGACTGGGAGAGATTTTCCAGGATGTTACCCTTTGGGGACTGGGAGAGATTTACCAGGATGTTCCCCTCTGGGGCTGGGAGAGATTTACCAGGATGTTACCCTTTGGGGGCAGGGAGAGATTTACCGGGATGTTACCCTTTGGGGACTGGGAGAGATTTACCAGGATGTTACCCTTTGGGGACTGGGAGAGATTTACCAGGATGTTACCCTTTGGGACTGGGAGAGATTTACCACGATTTTACTCTTTAGGGACTGGGAGAGATTTACCAGGATGTTCCCCTTTGGGGGCTGGGAGAGATTTACCAGGATGTTACCCTTTGGGGACTGGGGGAGATTTACCAGGATGTTACCCTTTGGGGACTGGGAGAGATTTACCAGGATGTTACCCTTTGGGGACTGGGGGAGATTTACCAGGATGTTACCCTTTGGGGACTGGGAGAGATTTACCAGGATGTTACCCTTTGGGGACTGGGAGAGATTTACCAGGATGTTACCCTTTGAGGGCTGGGAGAGATTTACCAGGATGTTACCCTTTGGGGGCTGGGAGAGATTTACCAGGATGTTACCCTTTGGGGACTGGGAGAGATTTACCAGGATGTTGTCCTTTGGGGACTGGGAGAGATTTACCAGGATGTTACCCTTTGGGGACTGGGAGAGATTTACCAGGATGTTACCCTTTGAGGGCTGGGAGAGATTTACCAGGATGTTACGCTTCGGTGGCTGGGAGAGATTTACCAGGATGTTACCCTTTCGGACTGGGAGAGATTTACCAGGATATTACCCTTTGGGGACTGGGAGAGATTTACCAGGACGTTACCCTTTGGGGACTGGGAGAGATTTACCAGGATGTTACCCTTTGGGACTGGGAGAGATTTACCAGGATGTTACCCTTTGGGGACTGGGAGAGATTTACCAGGATGTTACTCTTTAGGGACTGGGAGAGATTTACCAGGATGTGACCCTTTGGGGACTGGGAGAGATTTACCAGGATGTTACCCTTTGGGGACTGGGAGAGATTTACCAGGATGTTACTCTTTGGGACTGGGAGAGATTTACCAGGATGTTACCCTTTGGGGGCTGGGAGAGATTTACCAGGATGTTACCCTTTGGGGACTGGGAGAGATTTACCAGGATGTTACCCTTCGGTGGCTGGGAGAGATTTACCAGGATGTTACCCTTTCGGACTGGGAGAGATTTACCAGGATGTTACCCTTTGGGGACTGGGAGAGATTTACGAGGATGTTACCCTTTGGGGACTGGGAGAGATTTACCAGGATGTTACCCTTTGGGGACTGGGAGAGATTTACCAGGATGTTACCCTTTGGGGGATATGAGAGATTTACCAGGATGTTACCCTTTGGGGACTGGGAGAGATTTACCAGGATGTTACCACTTTGGGGACTGGGAGAGATTTACCAGGATGATACCCTTTGTGGACTGGGAGAGATTTACCAGGATGTTACCCTTTGGGGACTGGGAGAGATTTACCAGGATGTTACCATTTGGGGACTGGGAGAGATTTTCCAGGATGTTACCCTTTGGGGACTGGGAGAGATTTACCAGGATGTTCCCCTCTGGGGCTGGGAGAGATTTACCAGGATGTTACCCTTTGGGGGCAGGGAGAGATTTACCGGGATGTTACCCTTTGGGGACTGGGAGAGATTTACCAGGATGTTACCCTTTGGGGACTGGGAGAGATTTACCAGGATGTTACCCTTTGGGACTGGGAGAGATTTACCAGGATGTTCCCCTTTAGGGACTGGGAGAGATTTACCAGGATGTTACCCTTTGAGGGCTGGGAGAGATTTACCAGGATGTTACGCTTCGGTGGCTGGGAGAGATTTACCAGGATGTTACCCTTTCGGACTGGGAGAGATTTACCAGGATGTTACCCTTTGGGGACTGGGAGAGATTTACCGGGATGTTTCCCTTTGGGACTGGGAGAGATTTACCAGGATGTTACCCTTTGGGGGCTGGGAGAGATTTACCAGGATGTTACCCTTTGGGGACTGGGAGAGATTTACCAGGATGTTACCCTTTGGGGACTGGGAGAGATTTACCAGGATGTTACCCTTTGGGGACTGGGAGAGATTTACCAGGATGTTACTCTTTAGGGACTGGGAGAGATTTACCAGGATGTGACCCCTTGGGGACAGGGAGAGATTTACCAGGATGTTACCCTTTGGGGACTGGGGGAGATTTACCAGGATGTTACCCTTTGGGGGCTGGGCGAGATTTACCAGGATGTTACCCTTTGGGGACTGGGAGAGATTTACCAGCATGTTACCCTTTGGGGACTGGGGGAGATTTACCAGGATGTTACCCTTTGGGGACTGGGAGAGATTTACCAGGATGTTACCCTTTGGGGGCTGGGAGAGATTTACCAGGATGTTACCCTTTGGGGACTGGGAGAGATTTACCAGGATGTTACCCTTTGGGGGCTGGGAGAGATTTACCAGGATGTTACCCTTTGGGGACTGGGAGAGATTTACCAGGATGTTACCCTTTGGGGACTGGGAGAGATTTACCAGGATGTTACCCTTTGGGGACTGGGAGAGATTAACCAGAATGTTACCCTTTGGGGGCTGGGAGAGATTTACCAGGATGTTACCCTTTGGGGACTCGGAGAGATTTACCAGGATGTTACCCTTTGGGGACTGGGAGAGATTTACCAGGATGTTACCCGTTGGGGACTGGGAGAGATTTACCAGGATGTTCCCCTCTGGGGCTGGGAGACATTTACCAGGATGTTACCCTTTGGGGACTGGGAGAGATTTACCAGCATGTTACCATTTGGGGGCTGGGAGAGATTTACCAGGATGTTACCCTTTGGGGACTGGGAGAGATTTACCAGGATGTTACCCTTTGGGGACTGGGAGAGATTTGCCAGGATGTTTCCCTTTGGGGGCTGGGAGAGATTTACCAGGATGTTACCCTTTGGGGACTGAGAGAGATTTACCAGGATGTTACCCTTTGGGGACTGGGAGAGATTTACCAGGATGTTACCCTTTGGGACTGGGAGAGATTTACCAGGATGATACCCTTTGGGGGCTGGGAGAGATTTACCAGGATGTTACCCTTTGGGGACTGGGAGAGATTTACCAGGATGTTACTCTTTAGGGACTGGGAGAGATTTACCAGGATGTTACCCTTTGGGGACTGGGGGAGATTTACCAGGATCTTACCCTTTGGGGACTGGGAGAGATTTACCAGGATGTTACCCTTTGGGCGCTGGGCGAGATTTACCAGGATGTTTCCCTTTGGGGACTGGGCGAGATTTACCAGGATGTTACCCTTTGGGGACTGGGAGAGATTTACCAGCATGCTATCCTTTGTGGACTGGGGGAGATTTACCAGGATGTTACCCTTTGGGGACTGGGAGAGATTTACCAGGATGTTACCCTTCGGGGGCTGGGAAAGATTTACCAGGATGTTACACTTTCGGACTGGGAGAGATTTACCAGGATGTTACCCTTTGGGGGCTGGGAGAGATTTACCAGGATGTTACCCTTTGGGGGCTGGGAGAGATTTACCAGGATGTTACCCTTTGGGGGCTGGGAGAGATTTACCAGGATGTTACCCTTTGGGGACTGGGAGAGATTGACCAGGATGTTACCCTTTGGGGACTGGGAGAGATTTACCAGGATGTTACCCTTTGGGGACTGGGAGAGATTTACCAGGATGTTACCCTTTGGGGACTGGGAGAGATTTACCAGGATGTTACCCTTTGGGGACTGGGAGATATTTACCAGGATGTTACCCTTTGGGGACTGGGAGAGATTTACCAGGATGTTACCCTTTGGGACTGGGAGAGATTTACCAGGATGTTACTCTTTAGGGACTGGGAGAGATTTACTAGGATGTGACCCTTTGGGGACAGGGAGAGATTTACCAGGATGTTACCCTTTGGGGACTGGGAGAGATTTACCAGGATGTTACCCTTTGGAGCTGGGAGAGATTTACCAGGATGTTACCCTTTGGGGGCTGGGCAAGATTTACCAGGATGTTACCGTTTGGGGAGTGGGAGAGATTTACCAGCATATTACCCTTTGGGGACTGGGGGAGATTTACCAGGATGTTACACTTTGGGACTGGGAGAGATTTACCAGGATGTTACTCTTTAGGGACTGGGAGAGATTTACCAGGATGTGACCCTTTGGGGACAGGGAGAGATTTACCAGGATGTTACCCTTTGGGGACTGGGGGAGATTTACCAGGATGTTACCCTTTGGGGACTGGGAGAGATTTACCAGGATGTTACCCTTTGGGGGCTGGGAGAGATTTACCAGGATGTTACCCTTTGGGGACTGGGGGAGATTTACCAGGATGTTACCCTTTGGGGACTGGGAGAGATTTACCAGGATGTTACCCTTTGGGGGCTGGGAGAGATTTACCAGGATGTTACCCTTTGGGGACTGGGAGAGATTTACCAGGATGTTACCCTTTGGGGACTGGAAGAGATTTGCCAGGATGTTACCCTTTGGGGCTGGGAGAGATTTACCAGGATGTTACCCTTTGGGGTTGGGAGAGATTTACCAGGATGTTACCCTTTGGGGGCTGGGCGAGATTTACCAGGATGTTACCCTTTGGGGACTGGGAGAGATTTACCAGGATGTTACCCTTTGGGGCTGGGAGAGATTTACCAGGATGTTACCCTTTGGGGTTGGGAGAGATTTACCAGGATGTTACCCTTTGGGGACTGTGAGAGATTTACCAGGATGTTACCCTTTGGGACTGGGAGAGATTTACCAGGATGTTACCCTTTGGGGACTGGGAGAGATTTACCAGGATGTTACCCTTTAGGGACAGGGAGAGATTTTCAGGATGTTACCCTTTGGGGGCTGGGAGAGATTTACCAGGATGTTACCCTTTGGGGACTGGGAGAGATTTACCAGGATGTTACCCTTTGGGGACTGGGCGAGATTTACCGGGATGTTACCCTTTGGGGACTGGGAGAGATTTACCAGGATGTTACCCTTTGGGGGCTGGGAGAGATTTACCAGGATGTTACCCTTTGGGGACTGAGAGAGATTTACCAGAATGTTCCCCTTTGGGACTGGGAGAGATTTACCAGGATGTTACCCTTTGGGGACTGGGAGAGATTTACCAGGATGTTACCCTTTGGGACTGGGAGAGATTTACCAGGATGTTACCCTTTGGGGACTGGGAGAGATTTACCAGGATGTTACTCTTTAGGGACTGGGAGAGATTTACCAGGATGTGACCCTTTGGGGACTGGGAGAGATTTACCAGGATGTTACCCTTTGGGGACTGGGAGAGATTTACCAGGATGTTACTCTTTGGGACTGGGAGAGATTTACCAGGATGTTACCCTTTGGGGGCTGGGAGAGATTTACCAGGATGTTACCCTTTGGGGACTGGGAGAGATTTACCAGGATGTTACCCTTCGGTGGCTGGGAGAGATTTACCAGGATGTTACCCTTTCGGACTGGGAGAGATTTACCAGGATGTTACCCTTTGGGGACTGGGAGAGATTTACCAGGATGTTACCCTTTGGGGACTGGGAGAGATTTACCAGGATGTTACCCTTTGGGGACTGGGAGAGATTTAACAGGATGTTACCCTTTGGGGGATATGAGAGATTTACCAGGATGTTACCCTTTGGGGACTGGGAGAGATTTACCAGGATGTTACCCCTTTGGGGACTGGGAGAGATTTACCAGGATGATACCCTTTGGGGACTGGGAGAGATTTACCAGGATGTTACCCTTTGGGGACTGGGAGAGATTTACCAGGATGTTACCATTTGGGGACTGGGAGAGATTTACCAGGATGTTACCCTTTGGGGACTGGGAGAGATTTACCAGGATGTTCCCCTCTGGGGCTGGGAGAGATTTACCAGGATGTTACCCTTTGGGGGCTGGGAGAGATTTACCAGGATGTTACCCTTTGGGGACTGGGAGAGATTTACCAGGATGTTACCCTTCGGTGGCTGGGAGAGATTTACCAGGATGTTACCCTTTCGGACTGGGAGAGATTTACCAGGATGTTTCCCTTTGGGGGCTGGGAGAGATTTACCAGGATGTTACCCTTTGGGGACTGGGAGAGATTTACCAGGATGTTACCCTTTGGGGACTGGGAGAGATTTACCAGGATGTTACCCTTTGGGACTGGGAGAGATTTACCACGATTTTACTCTTTAGGGACTGGGAGAGATTTACCAGGATGTGACCCTTTGGGGACAGGGAGAGATTTACCAGGATGTTACCCTTTGGGGGCTGGGAGAGATTTACCAGGATGTTACCCTTTGGGGGCTGGGAGAGATTTACCAGGATGTTACCCTTTGGGGACTGGGGGAGATTTACCAGGATGTTACCCTTTGGGGACTGGGAGAGATTTACCAGGATGTTACCCTTTGGGGGCTGGGAGAGATTTACCAGGATGTTACCCTTTGGGGGCTGGGAGAGATTTACCAGGATGTTACCCTTTGGGGACTGGGGGAGATTTACCAGGATGTTACCCTTTGGGGACTGGGAGAGATTTACCAGGATGTTACCCTTTGGGGGCTGGGAGAGATTTACCAGGATGTTACCCTTTGGGGACTGGGGGAGATTTACCAGGATGTTACCCTTTGGGGACTGGGAGAGATTTACCAGGATGTTACCCTTTGGGGGCTGGGAGAGATTTACCAGGATGTTACCCTTTGGGGACTGGGAGAGATTTACCAGGATGTTACCCTTTGGGGACTGGGAGAGATTTACCAGGATGTTACCCTTTGGGGCTGGGAGAGATTTACCAGGATGTTACCCTTTGGGGTTGGGAGAGATTTACCAGGATGTTACCCTTTGGGGGCTGGGCGAGATTTACCAGGATGTTACCCTTTGGGGACTGGGAGAGATTTACGAGGATGTTACCCTTTGGGGCTGGGAGAGATTTACCAGGATGTTATCCTTTGGGGTTGGGAGAGATTTACCAGGATGTTACCCTTTGGGGACTGTGAGAGATTTACCAGGATGTTACCCTTTGGGACTGGGAGAGATTTACCAGGATGTTACCCTTTGGGGACTGGGAGAGATTTACCAGGATGTTACCCTTTAGGGACAGGGAGAGATTTTCAGGATGTTACCCTTTGGGGGCTGGGAGAGATTTACCAGGATGTTACCCTTTGGGGACTGGGAGAGATTTACCAGGATGTTACCCTTTGGGGACTGGGAGAGATTTACCAGGATGTTACCCTTTAGGGACTGGGAGAGATTTACCAGGATGTTACCCTTTGGGGACTGGGAGAGATTTACCAGGATGTTACCCTTTGGGGGCTGGGAGAGATTTACCAGGATGTTACCCTTTGGGGACTGGGAGAGATTTACCAGAATGTTCCCCTTTGGGACTGGGAGAGATTTACCAGGATGTTACCCTTTGGGGACTGGGAGAGATTTACCAGGATGTTACCCTTTGGGTCTGATAGAGATTTACCAGGATGTTACCCTTTGGGGACTGGGAGAGATTTACCAGGATGTTACTCTTTAGGGACTGGGAGAGATTTACCAGGATGTGACCCTTTGGGGACTGGCAGAGATTTACCAGGATGTTACCCTTTGGGGACTGGGAGAGATTTACCAGGATGTTACTCTTTGGGGGCTGGGAGAGATTTACCAGGATGTTACCCTTTGGGGACTGGGAGAGATTTACCAGGATGTTACCCTTCGGTGGCTGGGAGAGATTTACCAGGATGTTACCCTTTCGGACTGGGAGAGATTTACCAGGATGTTACCCTTTGGGGACTGGGAGAGATTTACCAGGATGTTACCCTTTGGGGACTGGGAGAGATTTACCAGGATGTTACCCTTTGGGGACTGGGAGAGATTTACCAGGATGTTACCCTTTGGGGGATATGAGAGATTTACCAGGATGTTACCCTTTGGGGACTGGGAGAAATTTACCAGTATGTTACCCCTTTGGGGACTGGGAGAGATTTACCAGGATGATACCCTTTGGGGACTGGGAGAGATTTAACAGGATGTTACCCTTTGGGGACTGGGAGAGATTTACCAGGATGTTACCATTTGGGGACTGGGAGAGATTTACCAGGATGTTACCCTTTGGGGACTGGGAGAGATTTACCAGGATGTTCCCCTCTGGGGCTGGGAGAGATTTACCAGGATGTTACCCTTTGGGGGCTGGGAGAGATTTACCAGGATGTTACCCTTTGGGGACTGGGAGAGATTTACCAGGATGTTACCCTTCGGTGGCTGGGAGAGATTTACCAGGATGTTACCCTTTCGGACTGGGAGAGATTTACCAGGATGTTTCCCTTTGGGGACTGGGAGAGATTTACCAGGATGTTACCCTTTGGGGACTGGGAGAGATTTACCAGGATGTTACCCTTTGGGGACTGGGAGAGATTTACCAGGATGTTACCCTTTGGGGACTGGGAGAGATTTACCACGATTTTACTCTTTAGGGACTGGGAGAGATTTACCAGGATGTTCCCCTTTGGGGGCTGGGAGAGATTTACCAGGATGTTACCCTTTGGGGACTGGGGGAGATTTACCAGGATGTTACCCTTTGGGGACTGGGAGAGATTTACCAGGATGTTACCCTTTGGGGACTGGGGGAGATTTACCAGGATGTTACCCTCTGGGGCTGGGAGACATTTACCAGGATGTTACCCTTTGGGGACTGGGAGAGATTTACCAGCATGTTACCATTTGGGGGCTGGGAGAGATTTACCAGGATGTTACCCTTTGGGACTGGGAGAGATTTACCACGATTTTACTCTTTAGGGACTGGGAGAGATTAACCAGGATGTTACCCTTTGGGGGCTGGGAGAGATTTACCAGGATGTTACCCTTTGGGGACTGGGAGAGATTTACCAGGACGTTACCCTTTGGGGACTGGGAGAGATTTACCAGGATGTTACCCGTTGGGGACTGGGAGAGATTTACCAGGATGTTCCCCTCTGGGGCTGGGAGACATTTACCAGGATGTTACCCTTTGGGGACTGGGAGAGATTTACCAGCATGTTACCATTTGGGGGCTGGGAGAGATTTACCAGGATGTTACCCTTTGGGGACTGGGAGAGATTTGCCAGGATGATTCCCTTTGGGGGCTGGGAGAGATTTACCAGGATGTTACCCTTTGGGGACTGAGAGAGATTTACCAGGATGTTACCCTTTGGGGGATATGAGAGATTTACCAGGATGTTACCCTTTGGGGACTGGGAGAGATTTACCAGGATGTTACCCTTTGGGGGCTGGGAGAGATTTACCAGGATGTTACCCTTTGGGGACTGGGAGAGATTTACCAGGATGTTACTCTTTAGGGACTGGGAGAGATTTACCAGGATGTTACCCTTTGGGGACTGGGGGAGATTTACCAGGATCTTACCCTTTGGGGACTGGGAGAGATTTACCAGGATGTTACCCTTTGGGCGCTGGGCGAGATTTACCAGGATGTTTCCCTTTGGGGACTGGGCGAGATTTACCAGGATGTTACCCTTTGGGGACTGGGAGAGATTTACCAGCATGCTATCCTTTGGGGACTGGGGGAGATTTACCAGGATGTTACCCTTTGGGGACTGGGAGAGATTTACCAGGATGTTACCCTTCGGGGGCTGGGAAAGATTTACCAGGATGTTACACTTTCGGACTGGGAGAGATTTACCAGGATGTTACCCTTTGGGACTGGGAGAGATTTACCAGGATGTTAACCTTTGGGGAATGGGAGAGATTTACCAGGATGTTACCCTTTGGGACTGGGAGAGATTTACCAGGATGTTACTCTTTAGGGACTGGGAGAGATTTACTAGGATGTGACCCTTTGAGGACAGGGAGAGATTTACCAGGATGTTACCCTTTGGGGACTGGGAGAGATTTACCAGGATGTTACCCTTTGGAGCTGGGAGAGATTTACCAGGATGTTACCCTTTGGGGGCTGGGCAAGATTTACCAGGATGTTACCGTTTGGGGAGTGGGAGAGATTTACCAGGATGTTACCCTTTGGGGACTGGGAGAGATTTACCAGGATGTTACCCTTTGGGGGATATGAGAGATTTACCAGGATGTTACCCTTTGGGGACTGGGAGAAATTTACCAGTATGTTACCCCTTTGGGGACTGGGAGAGATTTACCAGGATGATACCCTTTGGGGACTGGGAGAGATTTAACAGGATGTTACCCTTTGGGGACTGGGAGAGATTTACCAGGATGTTACCATTTGGGGACTGGGAGAGATTTACCAGGATGTTACCCTTTGGGGACTGGGAGAGATTTACCAGGATGTTCCCCTCTGGGGCTGGGAGAGATTTACCAGGATGTTACCCTTTGGGGGCTGGGAGAGATTTACCAGGATGTTACCCTTTGGGGACTGGGAGAGATTTACCAGGATGTTACCCTTCGGTGGCTGGGAGAGATTTACCAGGATGTTACCCTTTCGGACTGGGAGAGATTTACCAGGATGTTTCCCTTTGGGGACTGGGAGAGATTTACCAGGATGTTACCCTTTGGGGACTGGGAGAGATTTACCAGGATGTTACCCTTTGGGGACTGGGAGAGATTTACCAGGATGTTACCCTTTGGGACTGGGAGAGATTTACCACGATTTTACTCTTTAGGGACTGGGAGAGATTTACCAGGATGTTCCCCTTTGGGGGCTGGGAGAGATTTACCAGGATGTTACCCTTTGGGGACTGGGGGAGATTTACCAGGATGTTACCCTTTGGGGACTGGGAGAGATTTACCAGGATGTTACCCTTTGGGGACTGGGGGAGATTTACCAGGATGTTACCCTCTGGGGCTGGGAGACATTTACCAGGATGTTACCCTTTGGGGACTGGGAGAGATTTACCAGCATGTTACCATTTGGGGGCTGGGAGAGATTTACCAGGATGTTACCCTTTGGGACTGGGAGAGATTTACCACGATTTTACTCTTTAGGGACTGGGAGAGATGAACCAGGATGTTACCCTTTGGGGGCTGGGAGAGATTTACCAGGATGTTACCCTTTGGGGACTGGGAGAGATTTACCAGGATGTTACCCTTTGGGGACTGGGAGAGATTTACCAGGATGTTACCCGTTGGGGACTGGGAGAGATTTACCAGGATGTTCCCCTCTGGGGCTGGGAGACATTTACCAGGATGTTACCCTTTGGGGACTGGGAGAGATTTACCAGCATGTTACCATTTGGGGGCTGGGAGAGATTTACCAGGATGTTACCCTTTGGGGACTGGGAGAGATTTACCAGGATGTTACCCTTTGGGGACTGGGAGAGATTTGCCAGGATGATTCCCTTTGGGGGCTGGGAGAGATTTACCAGGATGTTACCCTTTGGGGACTGAGAGAGATTTACCAGGATGTTACCCTTTGGGGACTGGGAGAGATTTACCAGGATGTTACCCTTTGGGACTGGGAGAGATTTACCAGGATGTTACCCTTTGGGGGCTGGGAGAGATTTACCAGGATGTTACCCTTTGGGGACTGGGAGAGATTTACCAGGATGTTACTCTTTAGGGACTGCGAGAGATTTACCAGGATGTTACCCTTTGGGGACTGGGGGAGATTTACCAGGATCTTACCCTTTGGGGACTGGGAGAGATTTACCAGGATGTTACCCTTTGGGCGCTGGGCGAGATTTACCAGGATGTTTCCCTTTGGGGACTGGGCGAGATTTACCAGGATGTTACCCTTTGGGGACTGGGAGAGATTTACCAGCATGCTATCCTTTGGGGACTGGGGGAGATTTACCAGGATGTTACCCTTTGGGGACTGGGGGAGATTTACCAGGATGTTACCCTTTGGGGACTGGGAGAGATTTACCAGGATGTTACCCTTTGGGGGCTGGGCGAGATTTACCAGGATGTTACCCTTTGGGGAGTGGGAGAGATTTACCAGCATGCTACCCTTTGGGGACTGGGGGAGATTTACCAGGATGTTACCCTTTGGGGACTGGGAGAGATTTACCAGGATGTTACCCTTTGGGGGCTGGGAGAGATTTACCAGGATGTTACCCTTTGGGGACTGGGAGAGATTTACCAGGATGTTACTCTTTAGGGACTGGGAGAGATTTACCAGGATGTGACCCTTTGGGGACTGGGAGAGATTTACCAGGATGTTACCCTTTGGGGAGTGGGAGAGATTTACCAGGATGTTACCCTTTGGGGTTGGGAGAGATTTACCAGGATGTTACCCTTTGGGGACTGTGAGAGATTTACCAGGATGTTACCCTTTGGGACTGGGAGAGATTTACCAGGATGTTACCCTTTGGGGACTGGGAGAGATTTACCAGGATGTCACCCTTTAGGGACAGGGAGAGATTTTCAGGATGTTACCCTTTGGGGGCTGGGAGAGATTTACCAGGATGTTACCCTTTGGGGACTGGGAGAGATTTACCAGGATGTTACCCTTTGGGGACTGGGAGAGATTTACCAGGATGTTACCCTTTAGGGACTGAGAGAGATTTACCAGGATCTTACCCTTTGGGGACTGGGAGAGATTTACCAGGATGTTACCCTTTGGGCGCTGGGCGAGATTTACCAGGATGTTTCCCTTTGGGGACTGGGTGAGATTTACCAGGATGTTACCCTTTGGGGACTGGGAGAGATTTACCAGCATGCTATCCTTTGGGGACTGGGAGAGATTTACCAGGATGTTACCCTTTGGGGGCTGGGAGAGATTTACCAGGATGTTACCCTTTGGGGACTGGGAGAGATTTACCAGGATGTTACCATTTGGGGACTGGGAGAGATTTACCAGGATGTTACCCTTTGGGGACTGGGAGAGATTTACCAGGATGTTCCCCTCTGGGGCTGGGAGAGATTTACCAGGATGTTACCCTTTGGGGGCTGGGAGAGATTTACCAGGATGTTACCCTTTGGGGACTGGGAGAGATTTACCAGGATGTTACCCTTCGGTGGCTGGGAGAGATTTACCAGGATGTTACCCTTTCGGACTGGGAGAGATTTACCAGGATGTTTCCCTTTGGGGGCTGGGAGAGATTTACCAGGATGTTACCCTTTGGGGACTGGGAGAGATTTACCAGGATGTTACCCTTTGGGGACTGGGAGAGATTTACCAGGATGTTACCCTTTGGGACTGGGAGAGATTTACCACGATTTTACTCTTTAGGGACTGGGAGAGATTTACCAGGATGTGACCCTTTGGGGACAGGGAGAGATTTACCAGGATGTTACCCTTTGGGGGCTGGGAGAGATTTACCAGGATGTTACCCTTTGGGGGCTGGGAGAGATTTACCAGGATGTTACCCTTTGGGGACTGGGGGAGATTTACCAGGATGTTACCCTTTGGGGACTGGGAGAGATTTACCAGGATGTTACCCTTTGGGGGCTGGGAGAGATTTACCAGGATGTTACCCTTTGGGGGCTGGGAGAGATTTACCAGGATGTTACCCTTTGGGGACTGGGGGAGATTTACCAGGATGTTACCCTTTGGGGACTGGGAGAGATTTACCAGGATGTTACCCTTTGGGGGCTGGGAGAGATTTACCAGGATGTTACCCTTTGGGGACTGGGGGAGATTTACCAGGATGTTACCCTTTGGGGACTGGGAGAGATTTACCAGGATGTTACCCTTTGGGGGCTGGGAGAGATTTACCAGGATGTTACCCTTTGGGGACTGGGAGAGATTTACCAGGATGTTACCCTTTGGGGACTGGGAGAGATTTACCAGGATGTTACCCTTTGGGGCTGGGAGAGATTTACCAGGATGTTACCCTTTGGGGTTGGGAGAGATTTACCAGGATGTTACCCTTTGGGGGCTGGGCGAGATTTACCAGGATGTTACCCTTTGGGGACTGGGAGAGATTTACCAGGATGTTACCCTTTGGGGCTGGGAGAGATTTACCAGGATGTTATCCTTTGGGGTTGGGAGAGATTTACCAGGATGTTACCCTTTGGGGACTGTGAGAGATTTACCAGGATGTTACCCTTTGGGACTGGGAGAGATTTACCAGGATGTTACCCTTTGGGGACTGGGAGAGATTTACCAGGATGTTACCCTTTAGGGACAGGGAGAGATTTTCAGGATGTTACCCTTTGGGGGCTGGGAGAGATTTACCAGGATGTTACCCTTTGGGGACTGGGAGAGATTTACCAGGATGTTACCCTTTGGGGACTGGGAGAGATTTACCAGGATGTTACCCTTTAGGGACTGGGAGAGATTTACCAGGATGTTACCCTTTGGGGACTGGGAGAGATTTACCAGGATGTTACCCTTTGGGGGCTGGGAGAGATTTACCAGGATGTTACCCTTTGGGGACTGGGAGAGATTTACCAGAATGTTCCCCTTTGGGACTGGGAGAGATTTACCAGGATGTTACCCTTTGGGGACTGGGAGAGATTTACCAGGATGTTACCCTTTGGGTCTGATAGAGATTTACCAGGATGTTACCCTTTGGGGACTGGGAGAGATTTACCAGGATGTTACTCTTTAGGGACTGGGAGAGATTTACCAGGATGTGACCCTTTGGGGACTGGCAGAGATTTACCAGGATGTTACCCTTTGGGGACTGGGAGAGATTTACCAGGATGTTACCCTTTGGGGACTGGGAGAGATTTACCAGGATGTTACCCTTCGGTGGCTGGGAGAGATTTACCAGGATGTGACCCTTTGGGGACTGGCAGAGATTTACCAGGATGTTACCCTTTGGGGGCTGGGAGAGATTTACCAGGATGTTACCCTTTGGGGACTGGGAGAGATTTACCAGGATGTTACCCTTCGGTGGCTGGGAGAGATTTACCAGGATGTTACCCTTTCGGACTGGGAGAGATTTACCAGGATGTTACCCTTTGGGGACTGGGAGAGATTTACCAGGATGTTACCCTTTGGGGACTGGGAGAGATTTACCAGGATGTTACCCTTTGGGGACTGGGAGAGATTTACCAGGATGTTACCCTTTGGGGGATATGAGAGATTTACCAGGATGTTACCCTTTGGGGACTGGGAGAAATTTACCAGGATGTTACCCCTTTGGGGACTGGGAGAGATTTACCAGGATGATAACCTTTGGGGACTGGGAGAGATTTAACAGGATGTTACCCTTTGGGGACTGGGAGAGATTTACCAGGATGTTACCATTTGGGGACTGGGAGAGATTTACCAGGATGTTACCCTTTGGGGACTGGGAGAGATTTACCAGGATGTTCCCCTCTGGGGCTGGGAGAGATTTACCAGGATGTTACCCTTTGGGGGCTGGGAGAGATTTACCAGGATGTTACCCTTTGGGGACTGGGAGAGATTTACCAGGATGTTACCCTTCGGTGGCTGGGAGAGATTTACCAGGATGTTACCCTTTCGGACTGGGAGAGATTTACCAGGATGTTTCCCTTTGGGGACTGGGAGAGATTTACCAGGATGTTACCCTTTGGGGACTGGGAGAGATTTACCAGGATGTTACCCTTTGGGACTGGGAGAGATTTACCACGATTTTACTCTTTAGGGACTGGGAGAGATTTACCAGGATGTTCCCCTTTGGGGGCTGGGAGAGATTTACCAGGATGTTACCCTTTGGGGACTGGGGGAGATTTACCAGGATGTTACCCTTTGGGGACTGGGAGAGATTTACCAGGATGTTACCCTTTGGGGACTGGGGGAGATTTACCAGGATGTTACCCTCTGGGGCTGGGAGACATTTACCAGGATGTTACCCTTTGGGGACTGGGAGAGATTTACCAGCATGTTACCATTTGGGGGCTGGGAGAGATTTACCAGGATGTTACCCTTTGGGACTGGGAGAGATTTACCACGATTTTACTCTTTAGGGACTGGGAGAGATTAACCAGGATGTTACCCTTTGGGGGCTGGGAGAGATTTACCAGGATGTTACCCTTTGGGGACTGGGAGAGATTTACCAGGATGTTACCCTTTGGGGACTGGGAGAGATTTACCAGGATGTTACCCGTTGGGGACTGGGAGAGATTTACCAGGATGTTCCCCTCTGGGGCTGGGAGACATTTACCAGGATGTTACCCTTTGGGGACTGGGAGAGATTTACCAGCATGTTACCATTTGGGGGCTGGGAGAGATTTACCAGGATGTTACCCTTTGGGGACTGGGAGAGATTTACCAGGATGTTACCCTTTGGGGACTGGGAGAGATTTGCCAGGATGATTCCCTTTGGGGGCTGGGAGAGATTTACCAGGATGTTACCCTTTGGGGACTGAGAGAGATTTACCAGGATGTTACCCTTTGGGGACTGGGAGAGATTTACCAGGATGTTACCCTTTGGGACTGGGAGAGATTTACCAGGATGTTACCCTTTGGGGGCTGGGAGAGATTTACCAGGATGTTACCCTTTGGGGACTGGGAGAGATTTACCAGGATGTTACTCTTTAGGGACTGGGAGAGATTTACCAGGATGTTACCCTTTGGGGACTGGGGGAGATTTACCAGGATCTTACCCTTTGGGGACTGGGAGAGATTTACCAGGATGTTACCCTTTGGGCGCTGGGCGAGATTTACCAGGATGTTTCCCTTTGGGGACTGGGCGAGATTTACCAGGATGTTACCCTTTGGGGACTGGGAGAGATTTACCAGCATGCTATCCTTTGGGGACTGGGGGAGATTTACCAGGATGTTACCCTTTGGGGACTGGGAGAGATTTACCAGGATGTTACCCTTCGGGGGCTGGGAAAGATTTACCAGGATGTTACACTTTCGGACTGGGAGAGATTTACCAGGATGTTACCCTTTGGGACTGGGAGAGATTTACCAGGATGTTAACCTTTGGGGAATGGGAGAGATTTACCAGGATGTTACCCTTTGGGACTGGGAGAGATTTACCAGGATGTTACTCTTTAGGGACTGGGAGAGATTTACTAGGATGTGACCCTTTGGGGACAGGGAGAGATTTACCAGGATGTTACCGTTTGGGGAGTGGGAGAGATTTACCAGCATGTTACCCTTTGGGGACTGGGGGAGATTTACCAGGATGTTACACTTTGGGACTGGGAGAGACTTACCAGGATGTTACTCTTTAGGGACTGGGAGAGATTTACCAGGATGTGACCCTTTGGGGGCTGGGAGAGATTTACCAGGATGTTACCCTTTGGGACTGGGAGAGATTTACCAGGATGTTACCCTTTGGGGGCTGGGAGAGATTTACCAGGATGTTACCCTTTGGGGACTGGGAGAGATTTACCAGGATGTTACCCTTTGGGGACTGGGAGAGATTTACCAGGATGTTACCCTTTGGGGACTGGGAGAGATTTACCAGGATGTTACTCTTTAGGGACTGGGAGAGATTTACCAGGATGTGACCCCTTGGGGACAGGGAGAGATTTACCAGCATGTTACCCTTTGGGGACTGGGAGAGATTTACCAGGATGTTACCCTTTGGGGACTGGGGGAGATTTACCAGGATGTTACCCTCTGGGGCTGGGAGACATTTACCAGGATGTTACCCTTTGGGGACTGGGAGAGATTTACCAGCATGTTACCATTTGGGGGCTGGGAGAGATTTACCAGGATGTTACCCTTTGGGACTGGGAGAGATTTACCACGATTTTACTCTTTAGGGACTGGGAGAGATTAACCAGGATGTTACCCTTTGGGGGCTGGGAGAGATTTACCAGGATGTTACCCTTTGGGGACTGGGAGAGATTTACCAGGATGTTACCCTTTGGGGACTGGGAGAGATTTACCAGGATGTTACCCGTTGGGGACTGGGAGAGATTTACCGGGATGTCCCCCTCTGGGGCTGGGAGACATTTACCAGGATGTTACCCTTTGGGGACTGGGAGAGATTTACCAGCATGTTACCATTTGGGGGCTGGGAGAGATTTACCAGGATGTTACCCTTTGGGGACTGGGAGAGATTTACCAGGATGTTACCCTTTGGGGACTGGGAGAGATTTGCCAGGATGATTCCCTTTGGGGGCTGGGAGAGATTTACCAGGATGTTACCCTTTGGGGACTGAGAGAGATTTACCAGGATGTTACCCTTTGGGGACTGGGAGAGATTTACCAGGATGTTACCCTTTGGGACTGGGAGAGATTTACCAGGATGTTACCCTTTGGGGGCTGGGAGAGATTTACCAGGATGTTACCCTTTGGGGACTGGGAGAGATTTACCAGGATGTTACTCTTTAGGGACTGGGAGAGATTTACCAGGATGTTACCCTTTGGGGACTGGGGGAGATTTACCAGGATCTTACCCTTTGGGGACTGGGAGAGATTTACCAGGATGTTACCCTTTGGGCGCTGGGCGAGATTTACCAGGATGTTTCCCTTTGGGGACTGGGCGAGATTTACCAGGATGTTACCCTTTGGGGACTGGGAGAGATTTACCAGCATGCTATCCTTTGGGGACTGGGGGAGATTTACCAGGATGTTACCCTTTGGGGACTGGGAGAGATTTACCAGGATGTTACCCTTCGGGGGCTGGGAAAGATTTACCAGGATGTTACACTTTCGGACTGGGAGAGATTTACCAGGATGTTACCCTTTGGGACTGGGAGAGATTTACCAGGATGTTAACCTTTGGGGAATGGGAGAGATTTACCAGGATGTTACCCTTTGGGACTGGGAGAGATTTACCAGGATGTTACTCTTTAGGGACTGGGAGAGATTTACTAGGATGTGACCCTTTGGGGACAGGGAGAGATTTACCAGGATGTTACCGTTTGGGGAGTGGGAGAGATTTACCAGCATGTTACCCTTTGGGGACTGGGGGAGATTTACCAGGATGTTACACTTTGGGACTGGGAGAGACTTACCAGGATGTTACTCTTTAGGGACTGGGAGAGATTTACCAGGATGTGACCCTTTGGGGGCTGGGAGAGATTTACCAGGATGTTACCCTTTGGGGACTGGGAGAGATTTACCAGGATGTTACCCTTTGGGGCTGGGAGAGATTTACCAGGATGTTACCCTTTGGGGTTGGGAGAGATTTACCAGGATGTTACCCTTTGGGGGCTGGGCGAGATTTACCAGGATGTTACCCTTTGGGGACTGGGAGAGATTTACCAGGATGTTACCCTTTGGGGACTGGGAGAGATTTACCAGGATGTTACCCTTTGGGGCTGGGAGAGATTTACCAGGATGTTATCCTTTGGGGTTGGGAGAGATTTACCAGGATGTTACCCTTTGGGGACTGTGAGAGATTTACCAGGATGTTACCCTTTGGGACTGGGAGAGATTTACCAGGATGTTACCCTTTGGGGACTGGGAGAGATTTACCAGGATGTTACCCTTTAGGGACAGGGAGAGATTTTCAGGATGTTACCCTTTGGGGGCTGGGAGAGATTTACCAGGATGTTACCCTTTGGGGACTGGGAGAGATTTACCAGGATGTTACCCTTTGGGGACTGGGAGAGATTTACCAGGATGTTACCCTTTAGGGACTGGGAGAGATTTACCAGGATGTTACCCTTTGGGGACTGGGAGAGATTTACCAGGATGTTACCCTTTGGGGGCTGGGAGAGATTTACCAGGATGTTACCCTTTGGGGACTGGGAGAGATTTACCAGAATGTTCCCCTTTGGGACTGGGAGAGATTTACCAGGATGTTACCCTTTGGGGACTGGGAGAGATTTACCAGGATGTTACCCTTTGGGTCTGATAGAGATTTACCAGGATGTTACCCTTTGGGGACTGGGAGAGATTTACCAGGATGTTACTCTTTAGGGACTGGGAGAGATTTACCAGGATGTGACCCTTTGGGGACTGGCAGAGATTTACCAGGATGTTACCCTTTGGGGACTGGGAGAGATTTACCAGGATGTTACCCTTTGGGGACTGGGAGAGATTTACCAGGATGTTACCCTTCGGTGGCTGGGAGAGATTTACCAGGATGTGACCCTTTGGGGACTGGCAGAGATTTACCAGGATGTTACCCTTTGGGGGCTGGGAGAGATTTACCAGGATGTTACCCTTTGGGGACTGGGAGAGATTTACCAGGATGTTACCCTTCGGTGGCTGGGAGAGATTTACCAGGATGTTACCCTTTCGGACTGGGAGAGATTTACCAGGATGTTACCCTTTGGGGACTGGGAGAGATTTACCAGGATGTTACCCTTTGGGGACTGGGAGAGATTTACCAGGATGTTACCCTTTGGGGACTGGGAGAGATTTACCAGGATGTTACCCTTTGGGGGATATGAGAGATTTACCAGGATGTTACCCTTTGGGGACTGGGAGAAATTTACCAGGATGTTACCCCTTTGGGGACTGGGAGAGATTTACCAGGATGATAACCTTTGGGGACTGGGAGAGATTTAACAGGATGTTACCCTTTGGGGACTGGGAGAGATTTACCAGGATGTTACCATTTGGGGACTGGGAGAGATTTACCAGGATGTTACCCTTTGGGGACTGGGAGAGATTTACCAGGATGTTCCCCTCTGGGGCTGGGAGAGATTTACCAGGATGTTACCCTTTGGGGGCTGGGAGAGATTTACCAGGATGTTACCCTTTGGGGACTGGGAGAGATTTACCAGGATGTTACCCTTCGGTGGCTGGGAGAGATTTACCAGGATGTTACCCTTTCGGACTGGGAGAGATTTACCAGGATGTTTCCCTTTGGGGACTGGGAGAGATTTACCAGGATGTTACCCTTTGGGGACTGGGAGAGATTTACCAGGATGTTACCCTTTGGGACTGGGAGAGATTTACCACGATTTTACTCTTTAGGGACTGGGAGAGATTTACCAGGATGTTCCCCTTTGGGGGCTGGGAGAGATTTACCAGGATGTTACCCTTTGGGGACTGGGGGAGATTTACCAGGATGTTACCCTTTGGGGACTGGGAGAGATTTACCAGGATGTTACCCTTTGGGGACTGGGGGAGATTTACCAGGATGTTACCCTCTGGGGCTGGGAGACATTTACCAGGATGTTACCCTTTGGGGACTGGGAGAGATTTACCAGCATGTTACCATTTGGGGGCTGGGAGAGATTTACCAGGATGTTACCCTTTGGGACTGGGAGAGATTTACCACGATTTTACTCTTTAGGGACTGGGAGAGATTAACCAGGATGTTACCCTTTGGGGGCTGGGAGAGATTTACCAGGATGTTACCCTTTGGGGACTGGGAGAGATTTACCAGGATGTTACCCTTTGGGGACTGGGAGAGATTTACCAGGATGTTACCCGTTGGGGACTGGGAGAGATTTACCAGGATGTTCCCCTCTGGGGCTGGGAGACATTTACCAGGATGTTACCCTTTGGGGACTGGGAGAGATTTACCAGCATGTTACCATTTGGGGGCTGGGAGAGATTTACCAGGATGTTACCCTTTGGGGACTGGGAGAGATTTACCAGGATGTTACCCTTTGGGGACTGGGAGAGATTTGCCAGGATGATTCCCTTTGGGGGCTGGGAGAGATTTACCAGGATGTTACCCTTTGGGGACTGAGAGAGATTTACCAGGATGTTACCCTTTGGGGACTGGGAGAGATTTACCAGGATGTTACCCTTTGGGACTGGGAGAGATTTACCAGGATGTTACCCTTTGGGGGCTGGGAGAGATTTACCAGGATGTTACCCTTTGGGGACTGGGAGAGATTTACCAGGATGTTACTCTTTAGGGACTGGGAGAGATTTACCAGGATGTTACCCTTTGGGGACTGGGGGAGATTTACCAGGATCTTACCCTTTGGGGACTGGGAGAGATTTACCAGGATGTTACCCTTTGGGCGCTGGGCGAGATTTACCAGGATGTTTCCCTTTGGGGACTGGGCGAGATTTACCAGGATGTTACCCTTTGGGGACTGGGAGAGATTTACCAGCATGCTATCCTTTGGGGACTGGGGGAGATTTACCAGGATGTTACCCTTTGGGGACTGGGAGAGATTTACCAGGATGTTACCCTTCGGGGGCTGGGAAAGATTTACCAGGATGTTACACTTTCGGACTGGGAGAGATTTACCAGGATGTTACCCTTTGGGACTGGGAGAGATTTACCAGGATGTTAACCTTTGGGGAATGGGAGAGATTTACCAGGATGTTACCCTTTGGGACTGGGAGAGATTTACCAGGATGTTACTCTTTAGGGACTGGGAGAGATTTACTAGGATGTGACCCTTTGGGGACAGGGAGAGATTTACCAGGATGTTACCGTTTGGGGAGTGGGAGAGATTTACCAGCATGTTACCCTTTGGGGACTGGGGGAGATTTACCAGGATGTTACACTTTGGGACTGGGAGAGACTTACCAGGATGTTACTCTTTAGGGACTGGGAGAGATTTACCAGGATGTGACCCTTTGGGGGCTGGGAGAGATTTACCAGGATGTTACCCTTTGGGACTGGGAGAGATTTACCAGGATGTTACCCTTTGGGGGCTGGGAGAGATTTACCAGGATGTTACCCTTTGGGGACTGGGAGAGATTTACCAGGATGTTACCCTTTGGGGACTGGGAGAGATTTACCAGGATGTTACCCTTTGGGGACTGGGAGAGATTTACCAGGATGTTACTCTTTAGGGACTGGGAGAGATTTACCAGGATGTGACCCCTTGGGGACAGGGAGAGATTTACCAGCATGTTACCCTTTGGGGACTGGGAGAGATTTACCAGGATGTTACCCTTTGGGGACTGGGGGAGATTTACCAGGATGTTACCCTCTGGGGCTGGGAGACATTTACCAGGATGTTACCCTTTGGGGACTGGGAGAGATTTACCAGCATGTTACCATTTGGGGGCTGGGAGAGATTTACCAGGATGTTACCCTTTGGGACTGGGAGAGATTTACCACGATTTTACTCTTTAGGGACTGGGAGAGATTAACCAGGATGTTACCCTTTGGGGGCTGGGAGAGATTTACCAGGATGTTACCCTTTGGGGACTGGGAGAGATTTACCAGGATGTTACCCTTTGGGGACTGGGAGAGATTTACCAGGATGTTACCCGTTGGGGACTGGGAGAGATTTACCGGGATGTCCCCCTCTGGGGCTGGGAGACATTTACCAGGATGTTACCCTTTGGGGACTGGGAGAGATTTACCAGCATGTTACCATTTGGGGGCTGGGAGAGATTTACCAGGATGTTACCCTTTGGGGACTGGGAGAGATTTACCAGGATGTTACCCTTTGGGGACTGGGAGAGATTTGCCAGGATGATTCCCTTTGGGGGCTGGGAGAGATTTACCAGGATGTTACCCTTTGGGGACTGAGAGAGATTTACCAGGATGTTACCCTTTGGGGACTGGGAGAGATTTACCAGGATGTTACCCTTTGGGACTGGGAGAGATTTACCAGGATGTTACCCTTTGGGGGCTGGGAGAGATTTACCAGGATGTTACCCTTTGGGGACTGGGAGAGATTTACCAGGATGTTACTCTTTAGGGACTGGGAGAGATTTACCAGGATGTTACCCTTTGGGGACTGGGGGAGATTTACCAGGATCTTACCCTTTGGGGACTGGGAGAGATTTACCAGGATGTTACCCTTTGGGCGCTGGGCGAGATTTACCAGGATGTTTCCCTTTGGGGACTGGGCGAGATTTACCAGGATGTTACCCTTTGGGGACTGGGAGAGATTTACCAGCATGCTATCCTTTGGGGACTGGGGGAGATTTACCAGGATGTTACCCTTTGGGGACTGGGAGAGATTTACCAGGATGTTACCCTTCGGGGGCTGGGAAAGATTTACCAGGATGTTACACTTTCGGACTGGGAGAGATTTACCAGGATGTTACCCTTTGGGACTGGGAGAGATTTACCAGGATGTTAACCTTTGGGGAATGGGAGAGATTTACCAGGATGTTACCCTTTGGGACTGGGAGAGATTTACCAGGATGTTACTCTTTAGGGACTGGGAGAGATTTACTAGGATGTGACCCTTTGGGGACAGGGAGAGATTTACCAGGATGTTACCGTTTGGGGAGTGGGAGAGATTTACCAGCATGTTACCCTTTGGGGACTGGGGGAGATTTACCAGGATGTTACACTTTGGGACTGGGAGAGACTTACCAGGATGTTACTCTTTAGGGACTGGGAGAGATTTACCAGGATGTGACCCTTTGGGGGCTGGGAGAGATTTACCAGGATGTTACCCTTTGGGACTGGGAGAGATTTACCAGGATGTTACCCTTTGGGGGCTGGGAGAGATTTACCAGGATGTTACCCTTTGGGGACTGGGAGAGATTTACCAGGATGTTACCCTTTGGGGACTGGGAGAGATTTACCAGGATGTTACCCTTTGGGGACTGGGAGAGATTTACCAGGATGTTACTCTTTAGGGACTGGGAGAGATTTACCAGGATGTGACCCCTTGGGGACAGGGAGAGATTTACCAGCATGTTACCCTTTGGGGACTGGGAGAGATTTACCAGGATGTTACCCTTTGGGGACTGGCAGAGATTTACCAGGATGTTACCCTTTGGGGACTGGGAGAGATTTACCAGGATGTTCCCCTTTGGGGACTGGGAGAGATTTACCAGGATGTTACCCTTTGAGGGCTGGGAGAGATTTACCAGGATGTTACCCTTTCGGACTGGGAGAGATTTAACAGGATGTTACCCTTTGGGGACTGGGAGAGATTTACCGGGATGTTTCCCTTTGGGACTGGGAGAGATTTACCAGGATGTTACTCTTTAGGGACTGGGAGAGATTTACCAGGATGTTACCCTTTGGGGACTGGGAGAGATTTACCAGGATGTTACCCTTTGGGGACTGGGAGAGATTTGCCTGGATGTTTCCCTTTGGGGGCTGGGAGAGATTTACCAGGATGTTACCCTTTGGGGACTGAGAGAGATTTACCAGGATGTTACCCTTTGGGGACTGGGAGAGATTTACCAGGATGTTACCCTTTGGGGACTGGGAGAGATTTACCAGGATGTTACCCTTTGGGACTGGGAGAGATTTACCAGGATGTTACCCTTTGGGGGCTGGGAGAGATTTACCAGGATGTTACACTTTGGGACTGGGAGAGATTTACCAGGATGTTACTCTTTAGGGACTGGGAGAGATTTACCAGGATGTGACCCTTTGGGGACAGGGAGAGATTTACCAGGATGTTACCCTTTGGGGACTGGGGGAGATTTACCAGGATGTTACCCTTTGGGGACTGGTAGAGATTTACCAGGATGTTACCCTTTGGGGGCTGGGCGAGATTTACCAGGATGTTACCCTTTGGGGAGTGGGAGAGATTTACCAGCATGCTATCCTTTGGGGACTGGGGGAGATTTACCAGGATGTTACCCTTTGGGGACTGGGAGAGATTTACCAGGATGTTACCCTTTGGGGGCTGGGAGAGATTTACCAGGATGTTACCCTTTGGGGACTGGGAGAGATTTACCAGGATGTTACTCTTTAGGGACTGGGAGAGATTTACCAGGATGTGACCCTTTGGGGACTGGGAGAGATTTACCAGGATGTTACCCTTTGGGGAGTGGGAGAGATTTACCAGGATGTTACCCTTTGGGGTTGGGAGAGATTTACCAGGATGTTACCCTTTGGGGACTGTGAGAGATTTACCAGGATGTTACCCTTTGGGACTGGGAGAGATTTACCAGGATGTTACCCTTTGGGGACTGGGAGAGATTTACCAGGATGTCACCCTTTAGGGACAGGGAGAGATTTTCAGGATGTTACCCTTTGGGGGCTGGGAGAGATTTACCAGGATGTTACCCTTTGGGGACTGGGAGAGATTTACCAGGATGTTACCCTTTGGGGGCTGGGCGAGATTTACCAGGATGTTACCCTTTGGGGAGTGGGAGAGATTTACCAGCATGCTACCCTTTGGGGACTGGGGGAGATTTACCAGGATGTTACCCTTTGGGGACTGGGAGAGATTTACCAGGATGTTACCCTTTGGGGGCTGGGAGAGATTTACCAGGATGTTACCCTTTGGGGACTGGGAGAGATTTACCAGGATGTTACTCTTTAGGGACTGGGAGAGATTTACCAGGATGTGACCCTTTGGGGACTGGGAGAGATTTACCAGGATGTTACCCTTTGGGGAGTGGGAGAGATTTACCAGGATGTTACCCTTTGGGGTTGGGAGAGATTTACCAGGATGTTACCCTTTGGGGACTGTGAGAGATTTACCAGGATGTTACCCTTTGGGACTGGGAGAGATTTACCAGGATGTTACCCTTTGGGGACTGGGAGAGATTTACCAGGATGTCACCCTTTCGGGACAGGGAGAGATTTTCAGGATGTTACCCTTTGGGGGCTGGGAGAGATTTACCAGGATGTTACCCTTTGGGGACTGGGAGAGATTTACCAGGATGTTACCCTTTGGGGACTGGGAGAGATTTACCAGGATGTTACCCTTTAGGGACTGGGAGAGATTTACCAGGATGTTACCCTTTGGGGACTGGGAGAGATTTACCAGGATGTTACCCTTTGGGGACTGGGAGAGATTTACCAGGATGTTACCCTTTGGGGACTGAGAGAGATTTACCAGGATGTTACCCTTTGGGGACTGGGAGAGATTTACCAGGATGTTACCCTTTGGGACTGGGAGAGATTTACCAGGATGTTACCCTTTGGGGGCTGGGAGAGATTTACCAGGATGTTACCCTTTGGGGACTGGGAGAGATTTACCAGGATGTTACTCTTTAGGGACTGGGAGAGATTTACCAGGATGTTACCCTTTGGGGACTGGGGGAGATTTACCAGGATCTTACCCTTTGGGGACTGGGAGAGATTTACCAGGATGTTACCCTTTGGGCGCTGGGCGAGATTTACCAGGATGTTTCCCTTTGGGGACTGGGTGAGATTTACCAGGATGTTACCCTTTGGGGACTGGGAGAGATTTACCAGCATGCTATCCTTTGGGGACTGGGAGAGATTTACCAGGATGTTACCCTTTGGGGGCTGGGAGAGATTTACCAGGATGTTACCCTTTGGGGACTGGGAGAGATTTACCAGGATGTTACCATTTGGGGACTGGGAGAGATTTACCAGGATGTTACCCTTTGGGGACTGGGAGAGATTTACCAGGATGTTCCCCTCTGGGGCTGGGAGAGATTTACCAGGATGTTACCCTTTGGGGGCTGGGAGAGATTTACCAGGATGTTACCCTTTGGGGACTGGGAGAGATTTACCAGGATGTTACCCTTCGGTGGCTGGGAGAGATTTACCAGGATGTTACCCTTTCGGACTGGGAGAGATTTACCAGGATGTTTCCCTTTGGGGGCTGGGAGAGATTTACCAGGATGTTACCCTTTGGGGACTGGGAGAGATTTACCAGGATGTTACCCTTTGGGGACTGGGAGAGATTTACCAGGATGTTACCCTTTGGGACTGGGAGAGATTTACCACGATTTTACTCTTTAGGGACTGGGAGAGATTTACCAGGATGTGACCCTTTGGGGACAGGGAGAGATTTACCAGGATGTTACCCTTTGGGGGCTGGGAGAGATTTACCAGGATGTTACCCTTTGGGGGCTGGGAGAGATTTACCAGGATGTTACCCTTTGGGGACTGGGGGAGATTTACCAGGATGTTACCCTTTGGGGACTGGGAGAGATTTACCAGGATGTTACCCTTTGGGGGCTGGGAGAGATTTACCAGGATGTTACCCTTTGGGGGCTGGGAGAGATTTACCAGGATGTTACCCTTTGGGGACTGGGGGAGATTTACCAGGATGTTACCCTTTGGGGACTGGGAGAGATTTACCAGGATGTTACCCTTTGGGGGCTGGGAGAGATTTACCAGGATGTTACCCTTTGGGGACTGGGGGAGATTTACCAGGATGTTACCCTTTGGGGACTGGGAGAGATTTACCAGGATGTTACCCTTTGGGGGCTGGGAGAGATTTACCAGGATGTTACCCTTTGGGGACTGGGAGAGATTTACCAGGATGTTACCCTTTGGGGACTGGGAGAGATTTACCAGGATGTTACCCTTTGGGGCTGGGAGAGATTTACCAGGATGTTACCCTTTGGGGTTGGGAGAGATTTACCAGGATGTTACCCTTTGGGGGCTGGGCGAGATTTACCAGGATGTTACCCTTTGGGGACTGGGAGAGATTTACCAGGATGTTACCCTTTGGGGCTGGGAGAGATTTACCAGGATGTTATCCTTTGGGGTTGGGAGAGATTTACCAGGATGTTACCCTTTGGGGACTGTGAGAGATTTACCAGGATGTTACCCTTTGGGACTGGGAGAGATTTACCAGGATGTTACCCTTTGGGGACTGGGAGAGATTTACCAGGATGTTACCCTTTAGGGACAGGGAGAGATTTTCAGGATGTTACCCTTTGGGGGCTGGGAGAGATTTACCAGGATGTTACCCTTTGGGGACTGGGAGAGATTTACCAGGATGTTACCCTTTGGGGACTGGGAGAGATTTACCAGGATGTTACCCTTTAGGGACTGGGAGAGATTTACCAGGATGTTACCCTTTGGGGACTGGGAGAGATTTACCAGGATGTTACCCTTTGGGGGCTGGGAGAGATTTACCAGGATGTTACCCTTTGGGGACTGGGAGAGATTTACCAGAATGTTCCCCTTTGGGACTGGGAGAGATTTACCAGGATGTTACCCTTTGGGGACTGGGAGAGATTTACCAGGATGTTACCCTTTGGGTCTGATAGAGATTTACCAGGATGTTACCCTTTGGGGACTGGGAGAGATTTACCAGGATGTTACTCTTTAGGGACTGGGAGAGATTTACCAGGATGTGACCCTTTGGGGACTGGCAGAGATTTACCAGGATGTTACCCTTTGGGGACTGGGAGAGATTTACCAGGATGTTACCCTTTGGGGACTGGGAGAGATTTACCAGGATGTTACCCTTCGGTGGCTGGGAGAGATTTACCAGGATGTGACCCTTTGGGGACTGGCAGAGATTTACCAGGATGTTACCCTTTGGGGGCTGGGAGAGATTTACCAGGATGTTACCCTTTGGGGACTGGGAGAGATTTACCAGGATGTTACCCTTCGGTGGCTGGGAGAGATTTACCAGGATGTTACCCTTTCGGACTGGGAGAGATTTACCAGGATGTTACCCTTTGGGGACTGGGAGAGATTTACCAGGATGTTACCCTTAGGGGACTGGGAGAGATTTACCAGGATGTTACCCTTTGGGGACTGGGAGAGATTTACCAGGATGTTACCCTTTGGGGGATATGAGAGATTTACCAGGATGTTACCCTTTGGGGACTGGGAGAAATTTACCAGGATGTTACCCCTTTGGGGACTGGGAGAGATTTACCAGGATGATAACCTTTGGGGACTGGGAGAGATTTAACAGGATGTTACCCTTTGGGGACTGGGAGAGATTTACCAGGATGTTACCATTTGGGGACTGGGAGAGATTTACCAGGATGTTACCCTTTGGGGACTGGGAGAGATTTACCAGGATGTTCCCCTCTGGGGCTGGGAGAGATTTACCAGGATGTTACCCTTTGGGGGCTGGGAGAGATTTACCAGGATGTTACCCTTTGGGGACTGGGAGAGATTTACCAGGATGTTACCCTTCGGTGGCTGGGAGAGATTTACCAGGATGTTACCCTTTCGGACTGGGAGAGATTTACCAGGATGTTTCCCTTTGGGGACTGGGAGAGATTTACCAGGATGTTACCCTTTGGGGACTGGGAGAGATTTACCAGGATGTTACCCTTTGGGACTGGGAGAGATTTACCACGATTTTACTCTTTAGGGACTGGGAGAGATTTACCAGGATGTTCCCCTTTGGGGGCTGGGAGAGATTTACCAGGATGTTACCCTTTGGGGACTGGGGGAGATTTACCAGGATGTTACCCTTTGGGGACTGGGAGAGATTTACCAGGATGTTACCCTTTGGGGACTGGGGGAGATTTACCAGGATGTTACCCTCTGGGGCTGGGAGACATTTACCAGGATGTTACCCTTTGGGGACTGGGAGAGATTTACCAGCATGTTACCATTTGGGGGCTGGGAGAGATTTACCAGGATGTTACCCTTTGGGACTGGGAGAGATTTACCACGATTTTACTCTTTAGGGACTGGGAGAGATTAACCAGGATGTTACCCTTTGGGGGCTGGGAGAGATTTACCAGGATGTTACCCTTTGGGGACTGGGAGAGATTTACCAGGATGTTACCCTTTGGGGACTGGGAGAGATTTACCAGGATGTTACCCGTTGGGGACTGGGAGAGATTTACCAGGATGTTCCCCTCTGGGGCTGGGAGACATTTACCAGGATGTTACCCTTTGGGGACTGGGAGAGATTTACCAGCATGTTACCATTTGGGGGCTGGGAGAGATTTACCAGGATGTTACCCTTTGGGGACTGGGAGAGATTTACCAGGATGTTACCCTTTGGGGACTGGGAGAGATTTGCCAGGATGATTCCCTTTGGGGGCTGGGAGAGATTTACCAGGATGTTACCCTTTGGGGACTGAGAGAGATTTACCAGGATGTTACCCTTTGGGGACTGGGAGAGATTTACCAGGATGTTACCCTTTGGGACTGGGAGAGATTTACCAGGATGTTACCCTTTGGGGGCTGGGAGAGATTTACCAGGATGTTACCCTTTGGGGACTGGGAGAGATTTACCAGGATGTTACTCTTTAGGGACTGGGAGAGATTTACCAGGATGTTACCCTTTGGGGACTGGGGGAGATTTACCAGGATCTTACCCTTTGGGGACTGGGAGAGATTTACCAGGATGTTACCCTTTGGGCGCTGGGCGAGATTTACCAGGATGTTTCCCTTTGGGGACTGGGCGAGATTTACCAGGATGTTACCCTTTGGGGACTGGGAGAGATTTACCAGCATGCTATCCTTTGGGGACTGGGGGAGATTTACCAGGATGTTACCCTTTGGGGACTGGGAGAGATTTACCAGGATGTTACCCTTCGGGGGCTGGGAAAGATTTACCAGGATGTTACACTTTCGGACTGGGAGAGATTTACCAGGATGTTACCCTTTGGGACTGGGAGAGATTTACCAGGATGTTAACCTTTGGGGAATGGGAGAGATTTACCAGGATGTTACCCTTTGGGACTGGGAGAGATTTACCAGGATGTTACTCTTTAGGGACTGGGAGAGATTTACTAGGATGTGACCCTTTGGGGACAGGGAGAGATTTACCAGGATGTTACCGTTTGGGGAGTGGGAGAGATTTACCAGCATGTTACCCTTTGGGGACTGGGGGAGATTTACCAGGATGTTACACTTTGGGACTGGGAGAGACTTACCAGGATGTTACTCTTTAGGGACTGGGAGAGATTTACCAGGATGTGACCCTTTGGGGGCTGGGAGAGATTTACCAGGATGTTACCCTTTGGGACTGGGAGAGATTTACCAGGATGTTACCCTTTGGGGGCTGGGAGAGATTTACCAGGATGTTACCCTTTGGGGACTGGGAGAGATTTACCAGGATGTTACCCTTTGGGGACTGGGAGAGATTTACCAGGATGTTACCCTTTGGGGACTGGGAGAGATTTACCAGGATGTTACTCTTTAGGGACTGGGAGAGATTTACCAGGATGTGACCCCTTGGGGACAGGGAGAGATTTACCAGCATGTTACCCTTTGGGGACTGGGAGAGATTTACCAGGATGTTACCCTTTGGGGACTGGCAGAGATTTACCAGGATGTTACCCTTTGGGGACTGGGAGAGATTTACCAGGATGTTCCCCTTTGGGGACTGGGAGAGATTTACCAGGATGTTACTCTTTAGGGACTGGGAGAGATTTACCAGGATGTTACCCTTTGGGGACTGGGGGAGATTTACCAGGATCTTACCCTTTGGGGACTGGGAGAGATTTACCAGGATGTTACCCTTTGGGCGCTGGGCGAGATTTACCAGGATGTTTCCCTTTGGGGACTGGGTGAGATTTACCAGGATGTTACCCTTTGGGGACTGGGAGAGATTTACCAGCATGCTATCCTTTGGGGACTGGGGGAGATTTACCAGGATGTTACCCTTTGGGGACTGGGAGAGATTTACCAGGATGTTACCCTTCGGGGGCTGGGAAAGATTTACCAGGATGTTACACTTTCGGACTGGGAGAGATTTACCAGGATGTTACCCTTTGGGGGCTGGGAGAGATTTACCAGGATGTTACCCTTTGGGGGCTGGGAGAGATTTACCAGGATGTTACCCTTTGGGGACTGGGAGAGATTGACCAGGATGTTACCCTTTGGGGACTGGGAGAGATTTACCAGGATGTTACCCTTTGGGGACTGGGAGAGATTTACCAGGATGTTACCCTTTGGGGACTGGGAGATATTTACCAGGATGTTACCCTTTGGGGACTGGGAGAGATTTACCAGGATGTTACCCTTTGGGACTGGGAGAGATTTACCAGGATGTTAACCTTTGGGGAATGGGAGAGATTTACCAGGATGTTACCCTTTGGGACTGGGAGAGATTTACCAGGATGTTACTCTTTAGGGACTGGGAGAGATTTACTAGGATGTGACCCTTTGGGGACAGGGAGAGATTTACCAGGATGTTACCCTTTGGGGACTGGGAGAGATTTACCAGGATGTTACCCTTTGGAGCTGGGAGAGATTTACCAGGATGTTACCCTTTGGGGGCTGGGCAAGATTTACCAGGATGTTACCGTTTGGGGAGTGGGAGAGATTTACCAGCATGTTACCCTTTGGGGACTGGGGGAGATTTACCAGGATGTTACACTTTGGGACTGGGAGAGATTTACCAGGATGTTACTCTTTAGGGACTGGGAGAGATTTACCAGGATGTGACCCTTTGGGGACAGGGAGAGATTTACCAGGATGTTACCCTTTGGGGACTGGGGGAGATTTACCAGGATGTTACCCTTTGGGGACTGGGAGAGATTTACCAGGATGTTACCCTTTGGGGGCTGGGAGAGATTTACCAGGATGTTACCCTTTGGGGACTGGGGGAGATTTACCAGGATGTTACCCTTTGGGGACTGGGAGAGATTTACCAGGATGTTACCCTTTGGGGGCTGGGAGAGATTTACCAGGATGTTACCCTTTGGGGACTGGGAGAGATTTACCAGGATGTTACTCTTTGGGACTGGGAGAGATTTACCAGGATGTTACCCTTTGGGGGCTGGGAGAGATTTACCAGGATGTTACCCTTTGGGGACTGGGAGAGATTTACCAGGACGTTACCCTTCGGTGGCTGGGAGAGATTTACCAGGATGTTACCCTTTGGGGACTGGGAGAGATTTACCAGGATGTTACCCTTCGGTGGCTGGGAGAGATTTACCAGGATGTTACCCTTTCGGACTGGGAGAGATTTACCAGGATGTTACCCTTTGGGGACTGGGAGAGATTTACCAGGATGTTACCCTTTGGGGACTGGGAGAGATTTACCAGGATGTTACCCTTTGGGGACTGGGAGAGATTTACCAGGATGTTACCCTTTGGGGGATATGAGAGATTTACCAGGATGTTACCCTTTGGGGACTGGGAGAAATTTACCAGGATGTTACCCCTTTGGGGACTGGGAGAGATTTACCAGGATGATACCCTTTGGGGACTGGGAGAGATTTAACAGGATGTTACCCTTTGGGGACTGGGAGAGATTTACCAGGATGTTACCATTTGGGGACTGGGAGAGATTTACCAGGATGTTACCCTTTGGGGACTGGGAGAGATTTACCAGGATGTTCCCCTCTGGGGCTGGGAGAGATTTACCAGGATGTTACCCTTTGGGGGCTGGGAGAGATTTACCAGGATGTTACCCTTTGGGGACTGGGAGAGATTTACCAGGATGTTACCCTTCGGTGGCTGGGAGAGATTTACCAGGATGTTACCCTTTCGGACTGGGAGAGATTTACCAGGATGTTTCCCTTTGGGGACTGGGAGAGATTTACCAGGATGTTACCCTTTGGGGACTGGGAGAGATTTACCAGGATGTTACCCTTTGGGGACGGGGAGAGATTTACCAGGATGTTACCCTTTGGGACTGGGAGAGATTTACCACGATTTTACTCTTTAGGGACTGGGAGAGATTTACCAGGATGTTCCCCTTTGGGGGCTGGGAGAGATTTACCAGGATGTTACCCTTTGGGGACTGGGGGAGATTTACCAGGATGTTACCCTTTGGGGACTGGGAGAGATTTACCAGGATGTTACCCTTTGGGGACAGTGGGAGATTTACCAGGATGTTACCCTCTGGGGCTGGGAGACATTTACCAGGATGTTACCCTTTGGGGACTGGGAGAGATTTACCAGCATGTTACCATTTGGGGGCTGGGAGAGATTTACCAGGATGTTACCCTTTGGGACTGGGAGAGATTTACCACGATTTTACTCTTTAGGGACTGGGAGAGATTAACCAGGATGTTACCCTTTGGGGGCTGGGAGAGATTTACCAGGATGTTACCCTTTGGGGACTGGGAGAGATTTACCAGGATGTTACCCTTTGGGGACTGGGAGAGATTTACCAGGATGTTACCCGTTGGGGACTGGGAGAGATTTACCAGGATGTTCCCCTCTGGGGCTGGGAGACATTTACCAGGATGTTACCCTTTGGGGATTGGGAGAGATTTACCAGCATGTTACCATTTGGGGGCTGGGAGAGATTTACCAGGATGTTACCCTTTGGGGACTGGGAGAGATTTACCAGGATGTTACCCTTTGGGGACTGGGAGAGATTTGCCAGGATGATTCCCTTTGGGGGCTGGGAGAGATTTACCAGGATGTTACCCTTTGGGGACTGAGAGAGATTTACCAGGATGTTACCCTTTGGGGACTGGGAGAGATTTACCAGGATGTTACCCTTTGGGACTGGGAGAGATTTACCAGGATGTTACCCTTTGGGGGCTGGGAGAGATTTACCAGGATGTTACCGTTTGGGGACTGGGAGAGATTTACCAGGATGTTACTCTTTAGGGACTGGGAGAGATTTACCAGGATGTTACCCTTTGGGGACTGGGGGAGATTTACCAGGATCTTACCCTTTGGGGACTGGGAGAGATTTACCAAGATATTACCCTTTGGGCGCTGGGCGAGATTTACCAGGATGTTTCCCTTTGGGGACTGGGCGAGATTTACCAGGATGTTACCCTTTGGGGACTGGGAGAGATTTACCAGCATGCTATCCTTTGGGGACTGGGGGAGATTTACCAGGATGTTACCCTTTGGGGACTGGGAGAGATTTACCAGGATGTTACCCTTCGGGGGCTGGGAAAGATTTACCAGGATGTTACACTTTCGGACTGGGAGAGATTTACCAGGATGTTACCCTTTGGGACTGGGAGAGATTTACCAGGATGTTAACCTTTGGGGAATGGGAGAGATTTACCAGGATGTTACCCTTTGGGACTGGGAGAGATTTACCAGGATGTTACTCTTTAGGGACTGGGAGAGATTTACTAGGATGTGACCCTTTGGGGACAGGGAGAGATTTACCAGGATGTTACCCTTTGGGGACTGGGAGAGATTTACCAGGATGTTACCCTTTGGAGCTGGGAGAGATTTACCAGGATGTTACCCTTTGGGGGCTGGGCAAGATTTACCAGGATGTTACCGTTTGGGGAGTGGGAGAGATTTACCAGCATGTTACCCTTTGGGGACTGGGGGAGATTTACCAGGATGTTACACTTTGGGACTGGGAGAGACTTACCAGGATGTTACTCTTTAGGGACTGGGAGAGATTTACCAGGATGTGACCCTTTGGGGGCTGGGAGAGATTTACCAGGATGTTACCCTTTGGGACTGGGAGAGATTTACCAGGATGTTACCCTTTGGGGGCTGGGAGAGATTTACCAGGATGTTACCCTTTGGGGACTGGGAGAGATTTACCAGGATGTTACCCTTTGGGGACTGGGAGAGATTTACCAGGATGTTACCCTTTGGGGACTGGGAGAGATTTACCAGGATGTTACTCTTTAGGGACTGGGAGAGATTTACCAGGATGTGACCCCTTGGGGACAGGGAGAGATTTACCAGCATGTTACCCTTTGGGGACTGGGAGAGATTTACCAGGATGTTACCCTTTGGGGACTGGCAGAGATTTACCAGGATGTTACCCTTTGGGGACTGGGAGAGATTTACCAGGATGTTCCCCTTTGGGGACTGGGAGAGATTTACCAGGATGTTACCCTTTGAGGGCTGGGAGAGATTTACCAGGATGTTACCCTTTCGGACTGGGAGAGATTTAACAGGATGTTACCCTTTGGGGACTGGGAGAGATTTACCGGGATGTTTCCCTTTGGGACTGGGAGAGATTTACCAGGATGTTACTCTTTAGGGACTGGGAGAGATTTACCAGGATGTTACCCTTTGGGGACTGGGAGAGATTTACCAGGATGTTACCCTTTGGGGACTGGGAGAGATTTGCCTGGATGTTTCCCTTTGGGGGCTGGGAGAGATTTACCAGGATGTTACCCTTTGGGGACTGAGAGAGATTTACCAGGATGTTACCCTTTGGGGACTGGGAGAGATTTACCAGGATGTTACCCTTTGGGGACTGGGAGAGATTTACCAGGATGTTACCCTTTGGGACTGGGAGAGATTTACCTGGATGTTACCCTTTGGGGGCTGGGAGAGATTTACCAGGATGTTACACTTTGGGACTGGGAGAGATTTACCAGGATGTTACTCTTTAGGGACTGGGAGAGATTTACCAGGATGTGACCCTTTGGGGACAGGGAGAGATTTACCAGGATGTTACCCTTTGGGGACTGGGGGAGATTTACCAGGATGTTACCCTTTGGGGACTGGTAGAGATTTACCAGGATGTTACCCTTTGGGGGCTGGGCGAGATTTACCAGGATGTTACCCTTTGGGGAGTGGGAGAGATTTACCAGCATGCTACCCTTTGGGGACTGGGGGAGATTTACCAGGATGTTACCCTTTGGGGACTGGGAGAGATTTACCAGGATGTTACCCTTTGGGGGCTGGGAGAGATTTACCAGGATGTTACCCTTTGGGGACTGGGAGAGATTTACCAGGATGTTACTCTTTAGGGACTGGGAGAGATTTACCAGGATGTGACCCTTTGGGGACTGGGAGAGATTTACCAGGATGTTACCCTTTGGGGAGTGGGAGAGATTTACCAGGATGTTACCCTTTGGGGTTGGGAGAGATTTACCAGGATGTTACCCTTTGGGGACTGTGAGAGATTTACCAGGATGTTACCCTTTGGGACTGGGAGAGATTTACCAGGATGTTACCCTTTGGGGACTGGGAGAGATTTACCAGGATGTCACCCTTTAGGGACAGGGAGAGATTTTCAGGATGTTACCCTTTGGGGGCTGGGAGAGATTTACCAGGATGTTACCCTTTGGGGACTGGGAGAGATTTACCAGGATGTTACCCTTTGGGGACTGGGAGAGATTTACCAGGATGTTACCCTTTAGGGACTGGGAGAGATTTACCAGGATGTTACCCTTTGGGGACTGGGAGAGATTTACCAGGATGTTACCCTTTGGGGACTGGGAGAGATTTACCAGGATGTTACCCTTTGGGGACTGAGAGAGATTTACCAGGATGTTACCCTTTGGGGACTGGGAGAGATTTACCAGGATGTTACCCTTTGGGACTGGGAGAGATTTACCAGGATGTTACCCTTTGGGGGCTGGGAGAGATTTACCAGGATGTTACCCTTTGGGGACTGGGAGAGATTTACCAGGATGTTACTCTTTAGGGACTGGGAGAGATTTACCAGGATGTTACCCTTTGGGGACTGGGGGAGATTTACCAGGATCTTACCCTTTGGGGACTGGGAGAGATTTACCAGGATGTTACCCTTTGGGCGCTGGGCGAGATTTACCAGGATGTTTCCCTTTGGGGACTGGGTGAGATTTACCAGGATGTTACCCTTTGGGGACTGGGAGAGATTTACCAGCATGCTATCCTTTGGGGACTGGGGGAGATTTACCAGGATGTTACCCTTTGGGGACTGGGAGAGATTTACCAGGATGTTACCCTTCGGGGGCTGGGAAAGATTTACCAGGATGTTACACTTTCGGACTGGGAGAGATTTACCAGGATGTTACCCTTTGGGGGCTGGGAGAGATTTACCAGGATGTTACCCTTTGGGGGCTGGGAGAGATTTACCAGGATGTTACCCTTTGGGGACTGGGAGAGATTGACCAGGATGTTACCCTTTGGGGACTGGGAGAGATTTACCAGGATGTTACCCTTTGGGGACTGGGAGAGATTTACCAGGATGTTACCCTTTGGGGACTGGGAGATATTTACCAGGATGTTACCCTTTGGGGACTGGGAGAGATTTACCAGGATGTTACCCTTTGGGACTGGGAGAGATTTACCAGGATGTTAACCTTTGGGGAATGGGAGAGATTTACCAGGATGTTACCCTTTGGGACTGGGAGAGATTTACCAGGATGTTACTCTTTAGGGACTGGGAGAGATTTACTAGGATGTGACCCTTTGGGGACAGGGAGAGATTTACCAGGATGTTACCCTTTGGGGACTGGGAGAGATTTACCAGGATGTTACCCTTTGGAGCTGGGAGAGATTTACCAGGATGTTACCCTTTGGGGGCTGGGCAAGATTTACCAGGATGTTACCGTTTGGGGAGTGGGAGAGATTTACCAGCATGTTACCCTTTGGGGACTGGGGGAGATTTACCAGGATGTTACACTTTGGGACTGGGAGAGATTTACCAGGATGTTACTCTTTAGGGACTGGGAGAGATTTACCAGGATGTGACCCTTTGGGGACAGGGAGAGATTTACCAGGATGTTACCCTTTGGGGACTGGGGGAGATTTACCAGGATGTTACCCTTTGGGGACTGGGAGAGATTTACCAGGATGTTACCCTTTGGGGGCTGGGAGAGATTTACCAGGATGTTACCCTTTTGGGACTGGGGGAGATTTACCAGGATGTTACCCTTTGGGGACTGGGAGAGATTTACCAGGATGTTACCCTTTGGGGGCTGGGAGAGATTTACCAGGATGTTACCCTTTGGGGACTGGGAGAGATTTACCAGGATGTTACCCTTTGGGGACTGGGAGAGATTTACCAGGATGTTACTCTTTGGGACTGGGAGAGATTTACCAGGATGTTACCCTTTGGGGGCTGGGAGAGATTTACCAGGATGTTACCCTTTGGGGACTGGGAGAGATTTACCAGGACGTTACCCTTCGGTGGCTGGGAGAGATTTACCAGGATGTTACCCTTTGGGGACTGGGAGAGATTTACCAGGATGTTACCCTTTGGGGGCTGGGCGAGATTTACCAGGATGTTACCCTTTGGGGAGTGGGAGAGATTTACCAGCATGCTACCCTTTGGGGACTGGGGGAGATTTACCAGGATGTTACCCTTTGGGGACTGGGAGAGATTTACCAGGATGTTACCCTTTGGGGGCTGGGAGAGATTTACCAGGATGTTACCCTTTGGGGACTGGGAGAGATTTACCAGGATGTTACTCTTTAGGGACTGGGAGAGATTTACCAGGATGTGACCCTTTGGGGACTGGGAGAGATTTACCAGGATGTTACCCTTTGGGGAGTGGGAGAGATTTACCAGGATGTTACCCTTTGGGGTTGGGAGAGATTTACCAGGATGTTACCCTTTGGGGACTGTGAGAGATTTACCAGGATGTTACCCTTTGGGACTGGGAGAGATTTACCAGGATGTTACCCTTTGGGGACTGGGAGAGATTTACCAGGATGTCACCCTTTAGGGACAGGGAGAGATTTTCAGGATGTTACCCTTTGGGGGCTGGGAGAGATTTACCAGGATGTTACCCTTTGGGGACTGGGAGAGATTTACCAGGATGTTACCCTTTGGGGACTGGGAGAGATTTACCAGGATGTTACCCTTTAGGGACTGGGAGAGATTTACCAGGATGTTACCCTTTGGGGACTGGGAGAGATTTACCAGGATGTTACCCTTTGGGGACTGGGAGAGATTTACCAGGATGTTACCCTTTGGGGACTGAGAGAGATTTACCAGGATGTTACCCTTTGGGGACTGGGAGAGATTTACCAGGATGTTACACTTTCGGACTGGGAGAGATTTACCAGGATGTTACCCTTTGGGGGCTGGGAGAGATTTACCAGGATGTTACCCTTTGGGGGCTGGGAGAGATTTACCAGGATGTTACCCTTTGGGGACTGGGAGAGATTTACCAGGATGTTACCATTTGGGGACTGGGAGAGATTTACCAGGATGTTACCCTTTGGGGACTGGGAGAGATTTACCAGGATGTTCCCCTCTGGGGCTGGGAGAGATTTACCAGGATGTTACCCTTTGGGGGCTGGGAGAGATTTACCAGGATGTTACCCTTTGGGGACTGGGAGAGATTTACCAGGATGTTACCCTTCGGTGGCTGGGAGAGATTTACCAGGATGTTACCCTTTCGGACTGGGAGAGATTTACCAGGATGTTTCCCTTTGGGGGCTGGGAGAGATTTACCAGGATGTTACCCTTTGGGGACTGGGAGAGATTTACCAGGATGTTACCCTTTGGGGACTGGGAGAGATTTACCAGGATGTTACCCTTTGGGACTGGGAGAGATTTACCACGATTTTACTCTTTAGGGACTGGGAGAGATTTACCAGGATGTGACCCTTTGGGGACAGGGAGAGATTTACCAGGATGTTACCCTTTGGGGGCTGGGAGAGATTTACCAGGATGTTACCCTTTGGGGGCTGGGAGAGATTTACCAGGATGTTACCCTTTGGGGACTGGGGGAGATTTACCAGGATGTTACCCTTTGGGGACTGGGAGAGATTTACCAGGATGTTACCCTTTGGGGGCTGGGAGAGATTTACCAGGATGTTACCCTTTGGGGGCTGGGAGAGATTTACCAGGATGTTACCCTTTGGGGACTGGGGGAGATTTACCAGGATGTTACCCTTTGGGGACTGGGAGAGATTTACCAGGATGTTACCCTTTGGGGGCTGGGAGAGATTTACCAGGATGTTACCCTTTGGGGACTGGGGGAGATTTACCAGGATGTTACCCTTTGGGGACTGGGAGAGATTTACCAGGATGTTACCCTTTGGGGGCTGGGAGAGATTTACCAGGATGTTACCCTTTGGGGACTGGGAGAGATTTACCAGGATGTTACCCTTTGGGGACTGGGAGAGATTTACCAGGATGTTACCCTTTGGGGCTGGGAGAGATTTACCAGGATGTTACCCTTTGGGGTTGGGAGAGATTTACCAGGATGTTACCCTTTGGGGGCTGGGCGAGATTTACCAGGATGTTACCCTTTGGGGACTGGGAGAGATTTACCAGGATGTTACCCTTTGGGGCTGGGAGAGATTTACCAGGATGTTATCCTTTGGGGTTGGGAGAGATTTACCAGGATGTTACCCTTTGGGGACTGTGAGAGATTTACCAGGATGTTACCCTTTGGGACTGGGAGAGATTTACCAGGATGTTACCCTTTGGGGACTGGGAGAGATTTACCAGGATGTTACCCTTTAGGGACAGGGAGAGATTTTCAGGATGTTACCCTTTGGGGGCTGGGAGAGATTTACCAGGATGTTACCCTTTGGGGACTGGGAGAGATTTACCAGGATGTTACCCTTTGGGGACTGGGAGAGATTTACCAGGATGTTACCCTTTAGGGACTGGGAGAGATTTACCAGGATGTTACCCTTTGGGGACTGGGAGAGATTTACCAGGATGTTACCCTTTGGGGGCTGGGAGAGATTTACCAGGATGTTACCCTTTGGGGACTGGGAGAGATTTACCAGAATGTTCCCCTTTGGGACTGGGAGAGATTTACCAGGATGTTACCCTTTGGGGACTGGGAGAGATTTACCAGGATGTTACCCTTTGGGTCTGATAGAGATTTACCAGGATGTTACCCTTTGGGGACTGGGAGAGATTTACCAGGATGTTACTCTTTAGGGACTGGGAGAGATTTACCAGGATGTGACCCTTTGGGGACTGGCAGAGATTTACCAGGATGTTACCCTTTGGGGACTGGGAGAGATTTACCAGGATGTTACTCTTTGGGGGCTGGGAGAGATTTACCAGGATGTTACCCTTTGGGGACTGGGAGAGATTTACCAGGATGTTACCCTTCGGTGGCTGGGAGAGATTTACCAGGATGTTACCCTTTCGGACTGGGAGAGATTTACCAGGATGTTACCCTTTGGGGACTGGGAGAGATTTACCAGGATGTTACCCTTTGGGGACTGGGAGAGATTTACCAGGATGTTACCCTTTGGGGACTGGGAGAGATTTACCAGGATGTTACCCTTTGGGGGATATGAGAGATTTACCAGGATGTTACCCTTTGGGGACTGGGAGAAATTTACCAGGATGTTACCCCTTTGGGGACTGGGAGAGATTTACCAGGATGATACCCTTTGGGGACTGGGAGAGATTTAACAGGATGTTACCCTTTGGGGACTGGGAGAGATTTACCAGGATGTTACCATTTGGGGACTGGGAGAGATTTACCAGGATGTTACCCTTTGGGGACTGGGAGAGATTTACCAGGATGTTCCCCTCTGGGGCTGGGAGAGATTTACCAGGATGTTACCCTTGGGGGCTGGGAGAGATTTACCAGGATGTTACCCTTTGGGGACTGGGAGAGATTTACCAGGATGTTACCCTTCGGTGGCTGGGAGAGATTTACCAGGATGTTACCCTTTCGGACTGGGAGAGATTTACCAGGATGTTTCCCTTTGGGGACTGGGAGAGATTTACCAGGATGTTACCCTTTGGGGACTGGGAGAGATTTACCAGGATGTTACCCTTTGGGGACTGGGAGAGATTTACCAGGATGTTACCCTTTGGGACTGGGAGAGATTTACCACGATTTTACTCTTTAGGGACTGGGAGAGATTTACCAGGATGTTCCCCTTTGGGGGCTGGGAGAGATTTACCAGGATGTTACCCTTTGGGGACTGGGGGAGATTTACCAGGATGTTACCCTTTGGGGACTGGGAGAGATTTACCAGGATGTTACCCTTTGGGGACTGGGGGAGATTTACCAGGATGTTACCCTCTGGGGCTGGGAGACATTTACCAGGATGTTACCCTTTGGGGACTGGGAGAGATTTACCAGCATGTTACCATTTGGGGGCTGGGAGAGATTTACCAGGATGTTACCCTTTGGGACTGGGAGAGATTTACCACGATTTTACTCTTTAGGGACTGGGAGAGATTAACCAGGATGTTACCCTTTGGGGGCTGGGAGAGATTTACCAGGATGTTACCCTTTGGGGACTGGGAGAGATTTACCAGGATGTTACCCTTTGGGGACTGGGAGAGATTTACCAGGATGTTACCCGTTGGGGACTGGGAGAGATTTACCAGGATGTTCCCCTCTGGGGCTGGGAGACATTTACCAGGATGTTACCCTTTGGGGACTGGGAGAGATTTACCAGCATGTTACCATTTGGGGGCTGGGAGAGATTTACCAGGATGTTACCCTTTGGGGACTGGGAGAGATTTACCAGGATGTTACCCTTTGGGGACTGGGAGAGATTTGCCAGGATGATTCCCTTTGGGGGCTGGGAGAGATTTACCAGGATGTTACCCTTTGGGGACTGAGAGAGATTTACCAGGATGTTACCCTTTGGGGACTGGGAGAGATTTACCAGGATGTTACCCTTTGGGACTGGGAGAGATTTACCAGGATGTTACCCTTTGGGGGCTGGGAGAGATTTACCAGGATGTTACCCTTTGGGGACTGGGAGAGATTTACCAGGATGTTACTCTTTAGGGACTGGGAGAGATTTACCAGGATGTTACCCTTTGGGGACTGGGGGAGATTTACCAGGATCTTACCCTTTGGGGACTGGGAGAGATTTACCAGGATGTTACCCTTTGGGCGCTGGGCGAGATTTACCAGGATGTTTCCCTTTGGGGACTGGGCGAGATTTACCAGGATGTTACCCTTTGGGGACTGGGAGAGATTTACCAGCATGCTATCCTTTGGGGACTGGGGGAGATTTACCAGGATGTTACCCTTTGGGGACTGGGAGAGATTTACCAGGATGTTACCCTTCGGGGGCTGGGAAAGATTTACCAGGATGTTACACTTTCGGACTGGGAGAGATTTACCAGGATGTTACCCTTTGGGACTGGGAGAGATTTACCAGGATGTTAACCTTTGGGGAATGGGAGAGATTTACCAGGATGTTACCCTTTGGGACTGGGAGAGATTTACCAGGATGTTACTCTTTAGGGACTGGGAGAGATTTACTAGGATGTGACCCTTTGGGGACAGGGAGAGATTTACCAGGATGTTACCCTTTGGGGACTGGGAGAGATTTACCAGGATGTTACCCTTTGGAGCTGGGAGAGATTTACCAGGATGTTACCCTTTGGGGGCTGGGCAAGATTTACCAGGATGTTACCGTTTGGGGAGTGGGAGAGATTTACCAGCATGTTACCCTTTGGGGACTGGGGGAGATTTACCAGGATGTTACACTTTGGGACTGGGAGAGACTTACCAGGATGTTCCTCTTTAGGGACTGGGAGAGATTTACCAGGATGTGACCCTTTGGGGGCTGGGAGAGATTTACCAGGATGTTACCCTTTGGGACTGGGAGAGATTTACCAGGATGTTACCCTTTGGGGGCTGGGAGAGATTTACCAGGATGTTACCCTTTGGGGACTGGGAGAGATTTACCAGGATGTTACCCTTTGGGGACTGGGAGAGATTTACCAGGATGTTACCCTTTGGGGACTGGGAGAGATTTACCAGGATGTTACTCTTTAGGGACTGGGAGAGATTTACCAGGATGTGACCCCTTGGGGACAGGGAGAGATTTACCAGCATGTTACCCTTTGGGGACTGGGAGAGATTTACCAGGATGTTACCCTTTGGGGACTGGGAGAGATTTACCAGGATGTTACCCTTTGGGGACTGGGAGAGATTTACCAGGATGTTCCCCTTTGGGGACTGGGAGAGATTTACCAGGATGTTACCCTTTGAGGGCTGGGAGAGATTTACCAGGATGTTACCCTTTCGGACTGGGAAAGATTTAACAGGATGTTACCCTTTGGGGACTGGGAGAGATTTACCGGGATGTTTCCCTTTGGGACTGGGAGAGATTTACCAGGATGTTACTCTTTAGGGACTGGGAGAGATTTACCAGGATGTTACCCTTTGGGGACTGGGAGAGATTTACCAGGATGTTACCCTTTGGGGACTGGGAGAGATTTGCCTGGATGTTTCCCTTTGGGGGCTGGGAGAGATTTACCAGGATGTTACCCTTTGGGGACTGAGAGAGATTTACCAGGATGTTACCCTTTGGGGACTGGGAGAGATTTACCAGGATGTTACCCTTTGGGGACTGGGAGAGATTTACCAGGATGTTACCCTTTGGGACTGGGAGAGATTTACCAGGATGTTACCCTTTGGGGGCTGGGAGAGATTTACCAGGATGTTACACTTTGGGACTGGGAGAGATTTACCAGGATGTTACCCTTTGGGGACAGGGAGAGATTTACCAGGATGTTACCCTTTGGGGACTGGGGGAGATTTACCAGGATGTTACCCTTTGGGGACTGGGAGAGATTTACCAGGATGTTACCCTTTGGGGGCTGGGCGAGATTTACCAGGATGTTACCCTTTGGGGAGTGGGAGAGATTTACCAGCATGCTACCCTTTGGGGACTGGGGGAGATTTACCAGGATGTTACCCTTTGGGGACTGGGAGAGATTTACCAGGATGTTACCCTTTGGGGGCTGGGAGAGATTTACCAGGATGTTACCCTTTGGGGACTGGGAGAGATTTACCAGGATGTTACTCTTTAGGGACTGGGAGAGATTTACCAGTATGTGACCCTTTGGGGACTGGGAGAGATTTACCAGGATGTTACCCTTTGGGGAGTGGGAGAGATTTACCAGGATGTTACCCTTTGGGGTTGGGAGAGATTTACCAGGATGTTACCCTTTGGGGACTGTGAGAGATTTACCAGGATGTTACCCTTTGGGACTGGGAGAGATTTACCAGGATGTTACCCTTTGGGGACTGGGAGAGATTTACCAGGATGTCACCCTTTAGGGACAGGGAGAGATTTTCAGGATGTTACCCTTTGGGGGCTGGGAGAGATTTACCAGGATGTTACCCTTTGGGGACTGGGAGAGATTTACCAGGATGTTACCCTTTGGGGACTGGGAGAGATTTACCAGGATGTTACCCTTTAGGGACTGGGAGAGATTTACCAGGATGTTACCCTTTGGGGACTGGGAGAGATTTACCAGGATGTTACCCTTTGGGGACTGGGAGAGATTTACCAGGATGTTACCCTTTGGGGACTGAGAGAGATTTACCAGGATGTTACCCTTTGGGGACTGGGAGAGATTTACCAGGATGTTACCCTTTGGGGGCTGGGAGAGATTTACCAGGATGTTACCCTTTGGGGACTGGGAGAGATTTACCAGGATGTTACCCTTTGGGGACTGGGGGAGATTTACCAGGATCTTACCCTTTGGGGACTGGGAGAGATTTACCAGGATGTTACCCTTTGGGCGCTGGGCGAGATTTACCAGGATGTTTCCCTTTGGGGACTGGGTGAGATTTACCAGGATGTTACCCTTTGGGGACTGGGAGAGATTTACCAGCATGCTATCCTTTGGGGACTGGGGGAGATTTACCAGGATGTTACCCTTTGGGGACTGGGAGAGATTTACCAGGATGTTACCCTTCGGGGGCTGGGAAAGATTTACCAGGATGTTACACTTTCGGACTGGGAGAGATTTACCAGGATGTTACCCTTTGGGGGCTGGGAGAGATTTACCAGGATGTTACCCTTTGGGGGCTGGGAGAGATTTACCAGGATGTTACCCTTTGGGGACTGGGAGAGATTGACCAGGATGTTACCCTTTGGGGACTGGGAGAGATTTACCAGGATGTTACCCTTTGGGGACTGGGAGAGATTTACCAGGATGTTACCCTTTGGGGACTGGGAGAGATTTACCAGGATGTTACCCTTTGGGGACTGGGAGATATTTACCAGGATGTTACCCTTTGGGGACTGGGAGAGATTTACCAGGATGTTACCCTTTGGGACTGGGAGAGATTTACCAGGATGTTAACCTTTGGGGAATGGGAGAGATTTACCAGGATGTTACCCTTTGGGACTGGGAGAGATTTACCAGGATGTTACTCTTTAGGGACTGGGAGAGATTTACTAGGATGTGACCCTTTGGGGACAGGGAGAGATTTACCAGGATGTTACCCTTTGGGGACTGGGAGAGATTTACCAGGATGTTACCCTTTGGAGCTGGGAGAGATTTACCAGGATGTTACCCTTTGGGGGCTGGGCAAGATTTACCAGGATGTTACCGTTTGGGGAGTGGGAGAGATTTACCAGCATGTTACCCTTTGGGGACTGGGGGAGATTTACCAGGATGTTACACTTTGGGACTGGGAGAGATTTACCAGGATGTTACTCTTTAGGGACTGGGAGAGATTTACCAGGATGTGACCCTTTGGGGACAGGGAGAGATTTACCAGGATGTTACCCTTTGGGGAATGGGGGAGATTTACCAGGATGTTACCCTTTGGGGACTGGGAGAGATTTACCAGGATGTTACCCTTTGGGGGCTGGGAGAGATTTACCAGGATGTTACCCTTTGGGGACTGGGGGAGATTTACCAGGATGTTACCCTTTGGGGACTGGGAGAGATTTACCAGGATGTTACCCTTTGGGGGCTGGGAGAGATTTACCAGGATGTTACCCTTTGGGGACTGGGAGAGATTTACCAGGATGTTACCCTTTGGGGACTGGGAGAGATTTACCAGGATGTTACTCTTTGGGACTGGGAGAGATTTACCAGGATGTTACCCTTTGGGGGCTGGGAGAGATTTACCAGGATGTTACCCTTTGGGGACTGGGAGAGATTTACCAGGACGTTACCCTTAGGTGGCTGGGAGAGATTTACCAGGATGTTACCCTTTGGGGACAGGGAGAGATTTACCAGGATGTTACCCTTTGGGGACTGGGGGAGATTTACCAGGATGTTACCCTTTGGGGACTGGGAGAGATTTACCAGGATGTTACCCTTTGGGGGCTGGGCGAGATTTACCAGGATGTTACCCTTTGGGGAGTGGGAGAGATTTACCAGCATGCTACCCTTTGGGGACTGGGGGAGATTTACCAGGATGTTACCCTTTGGGGACTGGGAGAGATTTACCAGGATGTTACCCTTTGGGGGCTGGGAGAGATTTACCAGGATGTTACCCTTTGGGGACTGGGAGAGATTTACCAGGATGTTACTCTTTAGGGACTGGGAGAGATTTACCAGTATGTGACCCTTTGGGGACTGGGAGAGATTTACCAGGATGTTACCCTTTGGGGAGTGGGAGAGATTTACCAGGATGTTACCCTTTGGGGTTGGGAGAGATTTACCAGGATGTTACCCTTTGGGGACTGTGAGAGATTTACCAGGATGTTACCCTTTGGGACTGGGAGAGATTTACCAGGATGTTACCCTTTGGGGACTGGGAGAGATTTACCAGGATGTCACCCTTTAGGGACAGGGAGAGATTTTCAGGATGTTACCCTTTGGGGGCTGGGAGAGATTTACCAGGATGTTACCCTTTGGGGACTGGGAGAGATTTACCAGGATGTTACCCTTTGGGGACTGGGAGAGATTTACCAGGATGTTACCCTTTAGGGACTGGGAGAGATTTACCAGGATGTTAACCTTTGGGGACTGGGAGAGATTTACCAGGATGTTACCCTTTGGGGACTGGGAGAGATTTACCAGGATGTTACCCTTTGGGGACTGAGAGAGATTTACCAGGATGTTACCCTTTGGGGACTGGGAGAGATTTACCAGGATGTTACCCTTTGGGGGCTGGGAGAGATTTACCAGGATGTTACCCTTTGGGGACTGGGAGAGATTTACCAGGATGTTACTCTTTAGGGACTGGGAGAGATTTACCAGGATGTTACCCTTTGGGGACTGGGGGAGATTTACCAGGATCTTACCCTTTGGGGACTGGGAGAGATTTACCAGGATGTTACCCTTTGGGCGCTGGGCGAGATTTACCAGGATGTTTCCCTTTGGGGACTGGGTGAGATTTACCAGGATGTTACCCTTTGGGGACTGGGAGAGATTTACCAGCATGCTATCCTTTGGGGACTGGGGGAGATTTACCAGGATGTTACCCTTTGGGGACTGGGAGAGATTTACCAGGATGTTACCCTTCGGGGGCTGGGAAAGATTTACCAGGATGTTACACTTTCGGACTGGGAGAGATTTACCAGGATGTTACCCTTTGGGGGCTGGGAGAGATTTACCAGGATGTTACCCTTTGGGGGCTGGGAGAGATTTACCAGGATGTTACCCTTTGGGGACTGGGAGAGATTGACCAGGATGTTACCCTTTGGGGACTGGGAGAGATTTACCAGGATGTTACCCTTTGGGGACTGGGAGAGATTTACCAGGATGTTACCCTTTGGGGACTGGGAGAGATTTACCAGGATGTTACCCTTTGGGGACTGGGAGATATTTACCAGGATGTTACCCTTTGGGGACTGGGAGAGATTTACCAGGATGTTACCCTTTGGGACTGGGAGAGATTTACCAGGATGTTAACCTTTGGGGAATGGGAGAGATTTACCAGGATGTTACCCTTTGGGACTGGGAGAGATTTACCAGGATGTTACTCTTTAGGGACTGGGAGAGATTTACTAGGATGTGACCCTTTGGGGACAGGGAGAGATTTACCAGGATGTTACCCTTTGGGGACTGGGAGAGATTTACCAGGATGTTACCCTTTGGAGCTGGGAGAGATTTACCAGGATGTTACCCTTTGGGGGCTGGGCAAGATTTACCAGGATGTTACCGTTTGGGGAGTGGGAGAGATTTACCAGCATGTTACCCTTTGGGGACTGGGGGAGATTTACCAGGATGTTACACTTTGGGACTGGGAGAGATTTACCAGGATGTTACTCTTTAGGGACTGGGAGAGATTTACCAGGATGTGACCCTTTGGGGACAGGGAGAGATTTACCAGGATGTTACCCTTTGGGGAATGGGGGAGATTTACCAGGATGTTACCCTTTGGGGACTGGGAGAGATTTACCAGGATGTTACCCTTTGGGGGCTGGGAGAGATTTACCAGGATGTTACCCTTTGGGGACTGGGGGAGATTTACCAGGATGTTACCCTTTGTGGACTGGGAGAGATTTACCAGGATGTTACCCTTTGGGGGCTGGGAGAGATTTACCAGGATGTTACCCTTTGGGGACTGGGAGAGATTTACCAGGATGTTACCCTTTGGGGACTGGGAGAGATTTACCAGGATGTTACTCTTTGGGACTGGGAGAGATTTACCAGGATGTTACCCTTTGGGGGCTGGGAGAGATTTACCAGGATGTTACCCTTTGGGGACTGGGAGAGATTTACCAGGACGTTACCCTTAGGTGGCTGGGAGAGATTTACCAGGATGTTACCCTTTGGGGACTGGGAGAGATTTACCAGGATGTTACCCTTTGGGGACTGGGAGAGATTTAACAGGATGTTACCCTTTGGGGGATATGAGAGATTTACCAGGATGTTACCCTTTGGGTACTGGGAGAGATTTACCAGGATGTTACCCCTTTGGGGACTGGGAGAGATTTACCAGGATGATACCCTTTGGGGACTGGGAGAGATTTACCAGGATGATACCCTTTGGGGACTGGGAGAGATTTACCAGGATGATACCCTTTGGGGACTGGGAGAGATTTACCAGGATGTTACCCTTTGGGGACTGGGAGAGATTTACCAGGATGTTACCCCTTTGGGGACTGGGAGAGATTTACCAGGATGATACCCTTTGGGGACTGGGAGAGATTTACCAGGATGTTACTCTTTAGGGACTGGGAGAGATTTACCAGGATGTGACCCTTTGGGGACAGGGAGAGATTTACCAGGATGTTACCCTTTGGGGACTGGGGGAGATTTACCAGGATGTTACCCTTTGGGGACTGGGAGAGATTTACCAGGATGTTACCCTTTGGGGACTGGGAGAGATTTACCAGGATGTTACCCTTTGGGGACTGGGGGAGATTTACCAGGATGTTACCCTTTGGGGACTGGGAGAGATTTACCAGGATGTTACCCTTTGGGGGCTGGGAGAGATTTACCAGGATGATACCCTTTGGGGACTGGGAGAGATTTACCAGGATGTTACCCTTTGGGGACTGGGAGAGATTTACCAGGATGTTACCCCTTTGGGGACTGGGAGAGATTTACCAGGATGATACCCTTTGGGGACTGGGAGAGATTTACCAGGATGTTACTCTTTAGGGACTGGGAGAGATTTACCAGGATGTGACCCTTTGGGGACAGGGAGAGATTTACCAGGATGTTACCCTTTGGGGACTGGGGGAGATTTACCAGGATGTTACCCTTTGGGGACTGGGAGAGATTTACCAGGATGTTACCCTTTGGGGACTGGGAGAGATTTACCAGGATGTTACCCTTTGGGGACTGGGGGAGATTTACCAGGATGTTACCCTTTGGGGACTGGGAGAGATTTACCAGGATGTTACCCTTTGGGGGCTGGGAGAGATTTACCAGGATGTTACCCTTTGGGGACTGGGAGAGATTTACCAGGATGTTACCCTTTGGGGACTGGGAGAGATTTGCCAGGATGTTACCCTTTGGGGCTGGGAGAGATTTACCAGGATGTTACCCTTTGGGGTTGGGAGAGATTTACCAGGATGTTACCCTTTGGGGGCTGGGCGAGATTTACCAGGATGTTACCCTTTGGGGACTGGGAGAGATTTACCAGGATGTTACCCTTTGGGGCTGGGAGAGATTTACCAGGATGTTACCCTTTGGGGTTGGGAGAGATTTACCAGGATGTTACCCTTTGGGGACTGTGAGAGATTTACCAGGATGTTACCCTTTGGGACTGCGAGAGATTTACCAGGATGTTACCCTTTGGGGACTGGGAGAGATTTACCAGGATGTTACCCTTTAGGGACAGGGAGAGATTTTCAGGATGTTACCCTTTGGGGGCTGGGAGAGATTTACCAGGATGTTACCCTTTGGGGACTGGGAGAGATTTACCAGGATGTTACCCTTTGGGGACTGGGAGAGATTTACCAGGATGTTACCCTTTGGGGACTGGGAGAGATTTACCAGGATGTTACCCTTTGGGGGCTGGGAGAGATTTACCAGGATGTTACCCTTTGGGGACTGGGAGAGATTTACCAGAATGTTCCCCTTTGGGACTGGGAGAGATTTACCAGGATGTTACCCTTTGGGGACTGGGAGAGATTTACCAGGATGTTACCCTTTGGGACTGGGAGAGATTTACCAGGATGTTACCCTTTGGGGACTCGGAGAGATTTACCAGGATGTTACTCTTTAGGGACTGGGAGAGATTTACCAGGATGTGACCCTTTGGGGACTGGGAGAGATTTACCAGGATGTTACCCTTTGGGGACTGGGAGAGATTTACCAGGATGTTACTCTTTGGGACTGGGAGAGATTTACCAGGATGTTACCCTTTGGGGGCTGGGAGAGATTTACCAGGATGTTACCCTTTGGGGACTGGGAGAGATTTACCAGGATGTTACCCTTCGGTGGCTGGGAGAGATTTACCAGGCTGTTACCCTTTCCGACTGGGAGAGATTTACCAGGATGTTACCCTTTGGGGACTGGGAGAGATTTACCAGGATGTTACCCTTTGGGGACTGGGAGAGATTTACCAGGATGTTACCCTTTGGGGACTGGGAGAGATTTAACAGGATGTTACCCTTTGGGGGATATGAGAGATTTACCAGGATGTTACCCTTTGGGGACTGGGAGAGATTTACCAGGATGTTACCCCTTTGGGGACTGGGAGAGATTTACCAGGATGATACCCTTTGGGGACTGGGAGAGATTTACCAGGATGTTACCCTTTGGGGACTGGGAGAGATTTACCAGGATGTTACCATTTGGGGACTGGGAGAGATTTACCAGGATGTTACCCTTTGGGGACTGGGAGAGATTTACCAGGATGTTCCCCTCTGGGGCTGGGAGAGATTTACCAGGATGTTACCCTTTGGGGGCTGGGAGAGATTTACCAGGATGTTACCCTTTGGGGACTGGGAGAGATTTACCAGGATGTTACCCTTCGGTGGCTGGAAGAGATTTACCAGGATGTTACCCTTTCGGACTGGAAGAGATTTACCAGGATGTTTCCCTTTGGGGGCTGGGAGAGATTTACCAGGATGTTACCCTTTGGGGACTGGGAGAGATTTACCAGGATGTTACCCTTTGGGGACTGGGAGAGATTTACCAGGATGTTACCCTTTGGGACTGGGAGAGATTTACCACGATTTTACTCTTTAGGGACTGGGAGAGATTTACCAGGATGTGACCCTTTGGGGACAGGGAGAGATTTACCAGGATGTTACCCTTTGGGGGCTGGGAGAGATTTACCAGGATGTTACCCTTTGGGGGCTGGGAGAGATTTACCAGGATGTTACCCTTTGGGGACTGGGGGAGATTTACCAGGATGTTACCCTTTGGGGACTGGGAGAGATTTACCAGGATGTTACCCTTTGGGGGCTGGGAGAGATTTACCAGGATGTTACCCTTTGGGGGCTGGGAGAGATTTACCAGGATGTTACCCTTTGGGGACTGGGGGAGATTTACCAGGATGTTACCCTTTGGGGACTGGGAGAGATTTACCAGGATGTTACCCTTTGGGGGCTGGGAGAGATTTACCAGGATGTTACCCTTTGGGGACTGGGGGAGATTTACCAGGATGTTACCCTTTGGGGACTGGGAGAGATTTACCAGGATGTTACCCTTTGGGGGCTGGGAGAGATTTACCAGGATGTTACCCTTTGGGGACTGGGAGAGATTTACCAGGATGTTACCCTTTGGGGACTGGGAGAGATTTACCAGGATGTTACCCTTTGGGGTTGGGAGAGATTTACCAGGATGTTACCCTTTGGGGGCTGGGCGAGATTTACCAGGATGTTACCCTTTGGGGACTGGGAGAGATTTACCAGGATGTTACCCTTTGGGGCTGGGAGAGATTTACCAGGATGTTATCCTTTGGGGTTGGGAGAGATTTACCAGGATGTTACCCTTTGGGGACTGTGAGAGATTTACCAGGATGTTACCCTTTGGACTGGGAGAGATTTACCAGGATGTTACCCTTTGGGGACTGGGAGAGATTTACCAGGATGTTACCCTTTAGGGACAGGGAGAGATTTTCAGGATGTTACCCTTTGGGGGCTGGGAGAGATTTACCAGGATGTTACCCTTTGGGGACTGGGAGAGATTTACCAGGATGTTACCCTTTGGGGACTGGGAGAGATTTATCAGGATGTTACCCTTTAGGGACTGGGAGAGATTTACCAGGATGTTACCCTTTGGGGACTGGGAGAGATTTACCAGGATGTTACCCTTTGGGGGCTGGGAGAGATTTACCAGGATGTTACCCTTTGGGGACTGGGAGAGATTTACCAGAATGTTCCCCTTTGGGACTGGGAGAGATTTACCAGGATGTTACCCTTTGGGGACTGGGAGAGATTTACCAGGATGTTACCCTTTGGGTCCGGTAGAGATTTACCAGGATGTTACCCTTTGGGGACTGGGAGAGATTTACCAGGATGTTACTCTTTAGGGACTGGGAGAGATTTACCAGGATGTGACCCTTTGGGGACTGGCAGAGATTTACCAGGATGTTACCCTTTGGGGACTGGGAGAGATTTACCAGGATGTTACCCTTTGGGGACTGAGAGAGATTTACCAGGATGTTACCCTTTGGGGACTGGGAGAGATTTACCAGGATGTTACACTTTCGGACTGGGAGAGATTTACCAGGATGTTACCCTTTGGGGGCTGGGAGAGATTTACCAGGATGTTACCCTTTGGGGGCTGGGAGAGATTTACCAGGATGTTACCCTTTGGGGACTGGGAGAGATTTACCAGGATGTTACCATTTGGGGACTGGGAGAGATTTACCAGGATGTTACCCTTTGGGGACTGGGAGAGATTTACCAGGATGTTCCCCTCTGGGGCTGGGAGAGATTTACCAGGATGTTACCCTTTGGGGGCTGGGAGAGATTTACCAGGATGTTACCCTTTGGGGACTGGGAGAGATTTACCAGGATGTTACCCTTCGGTGGCTGGGAGAGATTTACCAGGATGTTACCCTTTCGGACTGGGAGAGATTTACCAGGATGTTTCCCTTTGGGGGCTGGGAGAGATTTACCAGGATGTTACCCTTTGGGGACTGGGAGAGATTTACCAGGATGTTACCCTTTGGGGACTGGGAGAGATTTACCAGGATGTTACCCTTTGGGACTGGGAGAGATTTACCACGATTTTACTCTTTAGGGACTGGGAGAGATTTACCAGGATGTGACCCTTTGGGGACAGGGAGAGATTTACCAGGATGTTACCCTTTGGGGGCTGGGAGAGATTTACCAGGATGTTACCCTTTGGGGGCTGGGAGAGATTTACCAGGATGTTACCCTTTGGGGACTGGGGGAGATTTACCAGGATGTTACCCTTTGGGGACTGGGAGAGATTTACCAGGATGTTACCCTTTGGGGGCTGGGAGAGATTTACCAGGATGTTACCCTTTGGGGGCTGGGAGAGATTTACCAGGATGTTACCCTTTGGGGACTGGGGGAGATTTACCAGGATGTTACCCTTTGGGGACTGGGAGAGATTTACCAGGATGTTACCCTTTGGGGGCTGGGAGAGATTTACCAGGATGTTACCCTTTGGGGACTGGGGGTGATTTACCAGGATGTTACCCTTTGGGGACTGGGAGAGATTTACCAGGATGTTACCCTTTGGGGGCTGGGAGAGATTTACCAGGATGTTACCCTTTGGGGACTGGGAGAGATTTACCAGGATGTTACCCTTTGGGGACTGGGAGAGATTTACCAGGATGTTACCCTTTGGGGCTGGGAGAGATTTACCAGGATGTTACCCTTTGGGGTTGGGAGAGATTTACCAGGATGTTACCCTTTGGGGGCTGGGCGAGATTTACCAGGATGTTACCCTTTGGGGACTGGGAGAGATTTACCAGGATGTTACCCTTTGGGGCTGGGAGAGATTTACCAGGATGTTATCCTTTGGGGTTGGGAGAGATTTACCAGGATGTTACCCTTTGGGGACTGTGAGAGATTTACCAGGATGTTACCCTTTGGGACTGGGAGAGATTTACCAGGATGTTACCCTTTGGGGACTGGGAGAGATTTACCAGGATGTTACCCTTTAGGGACAGGGAGAGATTTTCAGGATGTTACCCTTTGGGGGCTGGGAGAGATTTACCAGGATGTTACCCTTTGGGGACTGGGAGAGATTTACCAGGATGTTACCCTTTGGGGACTGGGAGAGATTTACCAGGATGTTACCCTTTAGGGACTGGGAGAGATTTACCAGGATGTTACCCTTTGGGGACTGGGAGAGATTTACCAGGATGTTACCCTTTGGGGGCTGGGAGAGATTTACCAGGATGTTACCCTTTGGGGACTGGGAGAGATTTACCAGAATGTTCCCCTTTGGGACTGGGAGAGATTTACCAGGATGTTACCCTTTGGGGACTGGGAGAGATTTACCAGGATGTTACCCTTTGGGTCTGATAGAGATTTACCAGGATGTTACCCTTTGGGGACTGGGAGAGATTTACCAGGATGTTACTCTTTAGGGACTGGGAGAGATTTACCAGGATGTGACCCTTTGGGGACTGGCAGAGATTTACCAGGATGTTACCCTTTGGGGACTGGGAGAGATTTACCAGGATGTTACTCTTTGGGGGCTGGGAGAGATTTACCAGGATGTTACCCTTTGGGGACTGGGAGAGATTTACCAGGATGTTACCCTTCGGTGGCTGGGAGAGATTTACCAGGATGTTACCCTTTCGGACTGGGAGAGATTTACCAGGATGTTACCCTTTGGGGACTGGGAGAGATTTACCAGGATGTTACCCTTTGGGGACTGGGAGAGATTTACCAGGATGTTACCCTTTGGGGACTGGGAGAGATTTACCAGGATGTTACCCTTTGGGGGATATGAGAGATTTACCAGGATGTTACCCTTTGGGGACTGGGAGAAATTTACCAGGATGTTACCCCTTTGGGGACTGGGAGAGATTTACCAGGATGATACCCTTTGGGGACTGGGAGAGATTTAACAGGATGTTACCCTTTGGGGACTGGGAGAGATTTACCAGGATGTTACCATTTGGGGACTGGGAGAGGTTTACCAGGATGTTACCCTTTGGGGACTGGGAGAGATTTACCAGGATGTTCCCCTCTGGGGCTGGGAGAGATTTACCAGGATGTTACCCTTGGGGGCTGGGAGAGATTTACCAGGATGTTACCCTTTGGGGACTGGGAGAGATTTACCAGGATGTTACCCTTCGGTGGCTGGGAGAGATTTACCAGGATGTTACCCTTTCGGACTGGGAGAGATTTACCAGGATGTTTCCCTTTGGGGACTGGGAGAGATTTACCAGGATGTTACCCTTTGGGGACTGGGAGAGATTTACCAGGATGTTACCCTTTGGGGACTGGGAGAGATTTACCAGGATGTTACCCTTTGGGACTGGGAGAGATTTACCACGATTTTACTCTTTAGGGACTGGGAGAGATTTACCAGGATGTTCCCCTTTGGGGGCTGGGAGAGATTTACCAGGATGTTACCCTTTGGGGACTGGGGGAGATTTACCAGGATGTTACCCTTTGGGGACTGGGAGAGATTTACCAGGATGTTACCCTTTGGGGACTGGGGGAGATTTACCAGGATGTTACCCTCTGGGGCTGGGAGACATTTACCAGGATGTTACCCTTTGGGGACTGGGAGAGATTTACCAGCATGTTACCATTTGGGGGCTGGGAGAGATTTACCAGGATGTTACCCTTTGGGACTGGGAGAGATTTACCACGATTTTACTCTTTAGGGACTGGGAGAGATTAACCAGGATGTTACCCTTTGGGGGCTGGGAGAGATTTACCAGGATGTTACCCTTTGGGGACTGGGAGAGATTTACCAGGATGTTACCCTTTGGGGACTGGGAGAGATTTACCAGGATGTTACCCGTTGGGGACTGGGAGAGATTTACCAGGATGTTCCCCTCTGGGGCTGGGAGACATTTACCAGGATGTTACCCTTTGGGGACTGGGAGAGATTTACCAGCATGTTACCATTTGGGGGCTGGGAGAGATTTACCAGGATGTTACCCTTTGGGGACTGGGAGAGATTTACCAGGATGTTACCCTTTGGGGACTGGGAGAGATTTGCCAGGATGATTCCCTTTGGGGGCTGGGAGAGATTTACCAGGATGTTACCCTTTGGGGACTGAGAGAGATTTACCAGGATGTTACCCTTTGGGGACTGGGAGAGATTTACCAGGATGTTACCCTTTGGGACTGGGAGAGATTTACCAGGATGTTACCCTTTGGGGGCTGGGAGAGATTTACCAGGATGTTACCCTTTGGGGACTGGGAGAGATTTACCAGGATGTTACTCTTTAGGGACTGGGAGAGATTTACCAGGATGTTACCCTTTGGGGACTGGGGGAGATTTACCAGGATCTTACCCTTTGGGGACTGGGAGAGATTTACCAGGATGTTACCCTTTGGGCGCTGGGCGAGATTTACCAGGATGTTTCCCTTTGGGGACTGGGCGAGATTTACCAGGATGTTACCCTTTGGGGACTGGGAGAGATTTACCAGCATGCTATCCTTTGGGGACTGGGGGAGATTTACCAGGATGTTACCCTTTGGGGACTGGGAGAGATTTACCAGGATGTTACCCTTCGGGGGCTGGGAAAGATTTACCAGGATGTTACACTTTCGGACTGGGAGAGATTTACCAGGATGTTACCCTTTGGGACTGGGAGAGATTTACCAGGATGTTAACCTTTGGGGAATGGGAGAGATTTACCAGGATGTTACCCTTTGGGACTGGGAGAGATTTACCAGGATGTTACTCTTTAGGGACTGGGAGAGATTTACTAGGATGTGACCCTTTGGGGACAGGGAGAGATTTACCAGGATGTTACCCTTTGGGGACTGGGAGAGATTTACCAGGATGTTACCCTTTGGAGCTGGGAGAGATTTACCAGGATGTTACCCTTTGGGGGCTGGGCAAGATTTACCAGGATGTTACCGTTTGGGGAGTGGGAGAGATTTACCAGCATGTTACCCTTTGGGGACTGGGGGAGATTTACCAGGATGTTACACTTTGGGACTGGGAGAGACTTACCAGGATGTTCCTCTTTAGGGACTGGGAGAGATTTACCAGGATGTGACCCTTTGGGGGCTGGGAGAGATTTACCAGGATGTTACCCTTTGGGACTGGGAGAGATTTACCAGGATGTTACCCTTTGGGGGCTGGGAGAGATTTACCAGGATGTTACCCTTTGGGGACTGGGAGAGATTTACCAGGATGTTACCCTTTGGGGACTGGGAGAGATTTACCAGGATGTTACCCTTTGGGGACTGGGAGAGATTTACCAGGATGTTACTCTTTAGGGACTGGGAGAGATTTACCAGGATGTGACCCCTTGGGGACAGGGAGAGATTTACCAGCATGTTACCCTTTGGGGACTGGGAGAGATTTACCAGGATGTTACCCTTTGGGGACTGGGAGAGATTTACCAGGATGTTACCCTTTGGGGACTGGGAGAGATTTACCAGGATGTTCCCCTTTGGGGACTGGGAGAGATTTACCAGGATGTTACCCTTTGAGGGCTGGGAGAGATTTACCAGGATGTTACCCTTTCGGACTGGGAGAGATTTAACAGGATGTTACCCTTTGGGGACTGGGAGAGATTTACCGGGATGTTTCCCTTTGGGACTGGGAGAGATTTACCAGGATGTTACTCTTTAGGGACTGGGAGAGATTTACCAGGATGTTACCCTTTGGGGACTGGGAGAGATTTACCAGGATGTTACCCTTTGGGGACTGGGAGAGATTTGCCTGGATGTTTCCCTTTGGGGGCTGGGAGAGATTTACCAGGATGTTACCCTTTGGGGACTGAGAGAGATTTACCAGGATGTTACCCTTTGGGGACTGGGAGAGATTTACCAGGATGTTACCCTTTGGGGACTGGGAGAGATTTACCAGGATGTTACCCTTTGGGACTGGGAGAGATTTACCAGGATGTTACCCTTTGGGGGCTGGGAGAGATTTACCAGGATGTTACACTTTGGGACTGGGAGAGATTTACCAGGATGTTACCCTTTGGGGACAGGGAGAGATTTACCAGGATGTTACCCTTTGGGGACTGGGGGAGATTTACCAGGATGTTACCCTTTGGGGACTGGGAGAGATTTACCAGGATGTTACCCTTTGGGGGCTGGGCGAGATTTACCAGGATGTTACCCTTTGGGGAGTGGGAGAGATTTACCAGCATGCTACCCTTTGGGGACTGGGGGAGATTTACCAGGATGTTACCCTTTGGGGACTGGGAGAGATTTACCAGGATGTTACCCTTTGGGGGCTGGGAGAGATTTACCAGGATGTTACCCTTTGGGGACTGGGAGAGATTTACCAGGATGTTACTCTTTAGGGACTGGGAGAGATTTACCAGTATGTGACCCTTTGGGGACTGGGAGAGATTTACCAGGATGTTACCCTTTGGGGAGTGGGAGAGATTTACCAGGATGTTACCCTTTGGGGTTGGGAGAGATTTACCAGGATGTTACCCTTTGGGGACTGTGAGAGATTTACCAGGATGTTACCCTTTGGGACTGGGAGAGATTTACCAGGATGTTACCCTTTGGGGACTGGGAGAGATTTACCAGGATGTCACCCTTTAGGGACAGGGAGAGATTTTCAGGATGTTACCCTTTGGGGGCTGGGAGAGATTTACCAGGATGTTACCCTTTGGGGACTGGGAGAGATTTACCAGGATGTTACCCTTTGGGGACTGGGAGAGATTTACCAGGATGTTACCCTTTAGGGACTGGGAGAGATTTACCAGGATGTTACCCTTTGGGGACTGGGAGAGATTTACCAGGATGTTACCCTTTGGGGACTGGGAGAGATTTACCAGGATGTTACCCTTTGGGGACTGAGAGAGATTTACCAGGATGTTACCCTTTGGGGACTGGGAGAGATTTACCAGGATGTTACCCTTTGGGGGCTGGGAGAGATTTACCAGGATGTTACCCTTTGGGGACTGGGAGAGATTTACCAGGATGTTACCCTTTGGGGACTGGGGGAGATTTACCAGGATCTTACCCTTTGGGGACTGGGAGAGATTTACCAGGATGTTACCCTTTGGGCGCTGGGCGAGATTTACCAGGATGTTTCCCTTTGGGGACTGGGTGAGATTTACCAGGATGTTACCCTTTGGGGACTGGGAGAGATTTACCAGCATGCTATCCTTTGGGGACTGGGGGAGATTTACCAGGATGTTACCCTTTGGGGACTGGGAGAGATTTACCAGGATGTTACCCTTCGGGGGCTGGGAAAGATTTACCAGGATGTTACACTTTCGGACTGGGAGAGATTTACCAGGATGTTACCCTTTGGGGGCTGGGAGAGATTTACCAGGATGTTACCCTTTGGGGGCTGGGAGAGATTTACCAGGATGTTACCCTTTGGGGACTGGGAGAGATTGACCAGGATGTTACCCTTTGGGGACTGGGAGAGATTTACCAGGATGTTACCCTTTGGGGACTGGGAGAGATTTACCAGGATGTTACCCTTTGGGGACTGGGAGAGATTTACCAGGATGTTACCCTTTGGGGACTGGGAGATATTTACCAGGATGTTACCCTTTGGGGACTGGGAGAGATTTACCAGGATGTTACCCTTTGGGACTGGGAGAGATTTACCAGGATGTTAACCTTTGGGGAATGGGAGAGATTTACCAGGATGTTACCCTTTGGGACTGGGAGAGATTTACCAGGATGTTACTCTTTAGGGACTGGGAGAGATTTACTAGGATGTGACCCTTTGGGGACAGGGAGAGATTTACCAGGATGTTACCCTTTGGGGACTGGGAGAGATTTACCAGGATGTTACCCTTTGGAGCTGGGAGAGATTTACCAGGATGTTACCCTTTGGGGGCTGGGCAAGATTTACCAGGATGTTACCGTTTGGGGAGTGGGAGAGATTTACCAGCATGTTACCCTTTGGGGACTGGGGGAGATTTACCAGGATGTTACACTTTGGGACTGGGAGAGATTTACCAGGATGTTACTCTTTAGGGACTGGGAGAGATTTACCAGGATGTGACCCTTTGGGGACAGGGAGAGATTTACCAGGATGTTACCCTTTGGGGAATGGGGGAGATTTACCAGGATGTTACCCTTTGGGGACTGGGCGAGATTTACCAGGATGTTACCCTTTGGGGGCTGGGAGAGATTTACCAGGATGTTACCCTTTGGGGACTGGGGGAGATTTACCAGGATGTTACCCTTTGGGGACTGGGAGAGATTTACCAGGATGTTACCCTTTGGGGGCTGGGAGAGATTTACCAGGATGTTACCCTTTGGGGACTGGGAGAGATTTACCAGGATGTTACCCTTTGGGGACTGGGAGAGATTTACCAGGATGTTACTCTTTGGGACTGGGAGAGATTTACCAGGATGTTACCCTTTGGGGGCTGGGAGAGATTTACCAGGATGTTACCCTTTGGGGACTGGGAGAGATTTACCAGGACGTTACCCTTAGGTGGCTGGGAGAGATTTACCAGGATGTTACCCTTTGGGGACAGGGAGAGATTTACCAGGATGTTACCCTTTGGGGACTGGGGGAGATTTACCAGGATGTTACCCTTTGGGGACTGGGAGAGATTTACCAGGATGTTACCCTTTGGGGGCTGGGCGAGATTTACCAGGATGTTACCCTTTGGGGAGTGGGAGAGATTTACCAGCATGCTACCCTTTGGGGACTGGGGGAGATTTACCAGGATGTTACCCTTTGGGGACTGGGAGAGATTTACCAGGATGTTACCCTTTGGGGGCTGGGAGAGATTTACCAGGATGTTACCCTTTGGGGACTGGGAGAGATTTACCAGGATGTTACTCTTTAGGGACTGGGAGAGATTTACCAGTATGTGACCCTTTGGGGACTGGGAGAGATTTACCAGGATGTTACCCTTTGGGGAGTGGGAGAGATTTACCAGGATGTTACCCTTTGGGGTTGGGAGAGATTTACCAGGATGTTACCCTTTGGGGACTGTGAGAGATTTACCAGGATGTTACCCTTTGGGACTGGGAGAGATTTACCAGGATGTTACCCTTTGGGGACTGGGAGAGATTTACCAGGATGTCACCCTTTAGGGACAGGGAGAGATTTTCAGGATGTTACCCTTTGGGGGCTGGGAGAGATTTACCAGGATGTTACCCTTTGGGGACTGGGAGAGATTTACCAGGATGTTACCCTTTGGGGACTGGGAGAGATTTACCAGGATGTTACCCTTTAGGGACTGGGAGAGATTTACCAGGATGTTACCCTTTGGGGACTGGGAGAGATTTACCAGGATGTTACCCTTTGGGGACTGGGAGAGATTTACCAGGATGTTACCCTTTGGGGACTGAGAGAGATTTACCAGGATGTTACCCTTTGGGGACTGGGAGAGATTTACCAGGATGTTACCCTTTGGGGGCTGGGAGAGATTTACCAGGATGTTACCCTTTGGGGACTGGGAGAGATTTACCAGGATGTTACTCTTTAGGGACTGGGAGAGATTTACCAGGATGTTACCCTTTGGGGACTGGGGGAGATTTACCAGGATCTTACCCTTTGGGGACTGGGAGAGATTTACCAGGATGTTACCCTTTGGGCGCTGGGCGAGATTTACCAGGATGTTTCCCTTTGGGGACTGGGTGAGATTTACCAGGATGTTACCCTTTGGGGACTGGGAGAGATTTACCAGCATGCTATCCTTTGGGGACTGGGGGAGATTTACCAGGATGTTACCCTTTGGGGACTGGGAGAGATTTACCAGGATGTTACCCTTCGGGGGCTGGGAAAGATTTACCAGGATGTTACACTTTCGGACTGGGAGAGATTTACCAGGATGTTACCCTTTGGGGGCTGGGAGAGATTTACCAGGATGTTACCCTTTGGGGGCTGGGAGAGATTTACCAGGATGTTACCCTTTGGGGACTGGGAGAGATTGACCAGGATGTTACCCTTTGGGGACTGGGAGAGATTTACCAGGATGTTACCCTTTGGGGACTGGGAGAGATTTACCAGGATGTTACCCTTTGGGGACTGGGAGAGATTTACCAGGATGTTACCCTTTGGGGACTGGGAGATATTTACCAGGATGTTACCCTTTGGGGACTGGGAGAGATTTACCAGGATGTTACCCTTTGGGACTGGGAGAGATTTACCAGGATGTTAACCTTTGGGGAATGGGAGAGATTTACCAGGATGTTACCCTTTGGGACTGGGAGAGATTTACCAGGATGTTACTCTTTAGGGACTGGGAGAGATTTACTAGGATGTGACCCTTTGGGGACAGGGAGAGATTTACCAGGATGTTACCCTTTGGGGACTGGGAGAGATTTACCAGGATGTTACCCTTTGGAGCTGGGAGAGATTTACCAGGATGTTACCCTTTGGGGGCTGGGCAAGATTTACCAGGATGTTACCGTTTGGGGAGTGGGAGAGATTTACCAGCATGTTACCCTTTGGGGACTGGGGGAGATTTACCAGGATGTTACACTTTGGGACTGGGAGAGATTTACCAGGATGTTACTCTTTAGGGACTGGGAGAGATTTACCAGGATGTGACCCTTTGGGGACAGGGAGAGATTTACCAGGATGTTACCCTTTGGGGAATGGGGGAGATTTACCAGGATGTTACCCTTTGGGGACTGGGAGAGATTTACCAGGATGTTACCCTTTGGGGGCTGGGAGAGATTTACCAGGATGTTACCCTTTGGGGACTGGGGGAGATTTACCAGGATGTTACCCTTTGGGGACTGGGAGAGATTTACCAGGATGTTACCCTTTGGGGGCTGGGAGAGATTTACCAGGATGTTACCCTTTGGGGACTGGGAGAGATTTACCAGGATGTTACCCTTTGGGGACTGGGAGAGATTTACCAGGATGTTACTCTTTGGGACTGGGAGAGATTTACCAGGATGTTACCCTTTGGGGGCTGGGAGAGATTTACCAGGATGTTACCCTTTGGGGACTGGGAGAGATTTACCAGGACGTTACCCTTAGGTGGCTGGGAGAGATTTACCAGGATGTTACCCTTTGGGGACTGGGAGAGATTTACCAGGATGTTACCCTTTGGGGACTGGGAGAGATTTAACAGGATGTTACCCTTTGGGGGATATGAGAGATTTACCAGGATGTTACCCTTTGGGTACTGGGAGAGATTTACCAGGATGTTACCCCTTTGGGGACTGGGAGAGATTTACCAGGATGATACCCTTTGGGGACTGGGAGAGATTTACCAGGATGATACCCTTTGGGGACTGGGAGAGATTTACCAGGATGATACCCTTTGGGGACTGGGAGAGATTTACCAGGATGTTACCCTTTGGGGACTGGGAGAGATTTACCAGGATGTTACCCCTTTGGGGACTGGGAGAGATTTACCAGGATGATACCCTTTGGGGACTGGGAGAGATTTACCAGGATGTTACTCTTTAGGGACTGGGAGAGATTTACCAGGATGTGACCCTTTGGGGACAGGGAGAGATTTACCAGGATGTTACCCTTTGGGGACTGGGGGAGATTTACCAGGATGTTACCCTTTGGGGACTGGGAGAGATTTACCAGGATGTTACCCTTTGGGGACTGGGAGAGATTTACCAGGATGTTACCCTTTGGGGACTGGGGGAGATTTACCAGGATGTTACCCTTTGGGGACTGGGGGAGATTTACCAGGATGTTACCCTTTGGGGGCTGGGAGAGATTTACCAGGATGATACCCTTTGGGGACTGGGAGAGATTTACCAGGATGTTACCCTTTGGGGACTGGGAGAGATTTACCAGGATGTTACCCCTTTGGGGACTGGGAGAGATTTACCAGGATGATACCCTTTGGGGACTGGGAGAGATTTACCAGGATGTTACTCTTTAGGGACTGGGAGAGATTTACCAGGATGTGACCCTTTGGGGACAGGGAGAGATTTACCAGGATGTTACCCTTTGGGGACTGGGGGAGATTTACCAGGATGTTACCCTTTGGGGACTGGGAGAGATTTACCAGGATGTTACCCTTTGGGGACTGGGAGAGATTTACCAGGATGTTACCCTTTGGGGACTGGGGGAGATTTACCAGGATGTTACCCTTTGGGGACTGGGAGAGATTTACCAGGATGTTACCCTTTGGGGGCTGGGAGAGATTTACCAGGATGTTACCCTTTGGGGACTGGGAGAGATTTACCAGGATGTTACCCTTTGGGGACTGGGAGAGATTTGCCAGGATGTTACCCTTTGGGGCTGGGAGAGATTTACCAGGATGTTACCCTTTGGGGTTGGGAGAGATTTACCAGGATGTTACCCTTTGGGGGCTGGGTGAGATTTACCAGGATGTTACCCTTTGGGGACTGGGAGAGATTTACCAGGATGTTACCCTTTGGGGCTGGGAGAGATTTACCAGGATGTTACCCTTTGGGGTTGGGAGAGATTTACCAGGATGTTACCCTTTGGGGACTGTGAGAGATTTACCAGGATGTTACCCTTTGGGACTGCGAGAGATTTACCAGGATGTTACCCTTTGGGGACTGGGAGAGATTTACCAGGATGTTACCCTTTAGGGACAGGGAGAGATTTTCAGGATGTTACCCTTTGGGGGCTGGGAGAGATTTACCAGGATGTTACCCTTTGGGGACTGGGAGAGATTTACCAGGATGTTACCCTTTGGGGACTGGGAGAGATTTACCAGGATGTTACCCTTTGGGGACTGGGAGAGATTTACCAGGATGTTACCCTTTGGGGGCTGGGAGAGATTTACCAGGATGTTACCCTTTGGGGACTGGGAGAGATTTACCAGAATGTTCCCCTTTGGGACTGGGAGAGATTTACCAGGATGTTACCCTTTGGGGACTGGGAGAGATTTACCAGGATGTTACCCTTTGGGACTGGGAGAGATTTACCAGGATGTTACCCTTTGGGGACTCGGAGAGATTTACCAGGATGTTACTCTTTAGGGACTGGGAGAGATTTACCAGGATGTGACCCTTTGGGGACTGGGAGAGATTTACCAGGATGTTACCCTTTGGGGACTGGGAGAGATTTACCAGGATGTTACTCTTTGGGACTGGGAGAGATTTACCAGGATGTTACCCTTTGGGGGCTGGGAGAGATTTACCAGGATGTTACCCTTTGGGGACTGGGAGAGATTTACCAGGATGTTACCCTTCGGTGGCTGGGAGAGATTTACCAGGCTGTTACCCTTTCCGACTGGGAGAGATTTACCAGGATGTTACCCTTTGGGGACTGGGAGAGATTTACCAGGATGTTACCCTTTGGGGACTGGGAGAGATTTACCAGGATGTTACCCTTTGGGGACTGGGAGAGATTTAACAGGATGTTACCCTTTGGGGGATATGAGAGATTTACCAGGATGTTACCCTTTGGGGACTGGGAGAGATTTACCAGGATGTTACCCCTTTGGGGACTGGGAGAGATTTACCAGGATGATACCCTTTGGGGACTGGGAGAGATTTACCAGGATGTTACCCTTTGGGGACTGGGAGAGATTTACCAGGATGTTACCATTTGGGGACTGGGAGAGATTTACCAGGATGTTACCCTTTGGGGACTGGGAGAGATTTACCAGGATGTTCCCCTCTGGGGCTGGGAGAGATTTACCAGGATGTTACCCTTTGGGGGCTGGGAGAGATTTACCAGGATGTTACCCTTTGGGGACTGGGAGAGATTTACCAGGATGTTACCCTTCGGTGGCTGGAAGAGATTTACCAGGATGTTACCCTTTCGGACTGGAAGAGATTTACCAGGATGTTTCCCTTTGGGGGCTGGGAGAGATTTACCAGGATGTTACCCTTTGGGGACTGGGAGAGATTTACCAGGATGTTACCCTTTGGGGACTGGGAGAGATTTACCAGGATGTTACCCTTTGGGACTGGGAGAGATTTACCACGATTTTACTCTTTAGGGACTGGGAGAGATTTACCAGGATGTGACCCTTTGGGGACAGGGAGAGATTTACCAGGATGTTACCCTTTGGGGGCTGGGAGAGATTTACCAGGATGTTACCCTTTGGGGGCTGGGAGAGATTTACCAGGATGTTACCCTTTGGGGACTGGGGGAGATTTACCAGGATGTTACCCTTTGGGGACTGGGAGAGATTTACCAGGATGTTACCCTTTGGGGGCTGGGAGAGATTTACCAGGATGTTACCCTTTGGGGGCTGGGAGAGATTTACCAGGATGTTACCCTTTGGGGACTGGGGGAGATTTACCAGGATGTTACCCTTTGGGGACTGGGAGAGATTTACCAGGATGTTACCCTTTGGGGGCTGGGAGAGATTTACCAGGATGTTACCCTTTGGGGACTGGGGGAGATTTACCAGGATGTTACCCTTTGGGGACTGGGAGAGATTTACCAGGATGTTACCCTTTGGGGGCTGGGAGAGATTTACCAGGATGTTACCCTTTGGGGACTGGGAGAGATTTACCAGGATGTTACCCTTTGGGGACTGGGAGAGATTTACCAGGATGTTACCCTTTGGGGTTGGGAGAGATTTACCAGGATGTTACCCTTTGGGGGCTGGGCGAGATTTACCAGGATGTTACCCTTTGGGGACTGGGAGAGATTTACCAGGATGTTACCCTTTGGGGCTGGGAGAGATTTACCAGGATGTTATCCTTTGGGGTTGGGAGAGATTTACCAGGATGTTACCCTTTGGGGACTGTGAGAGATTTACCAGGATGTTACCCTTTGGACTGGGAGAGATTTACCAGGATGTTACCCTTTGGGGACTGGGAGAGATTTACCAGGATGTTACCCTTTAGGGACAGGGAGAGATTTTCAGGATGTTACCCTTTGGGGGCTGGGAGAGATTTACCAGGATGTTACCCTTTGGGGACTGGGAGAGATTTACCAGGATGTTACCCTTTGGGGACTGGGAGAGATTTATCAGGATGTTACCCTTTAGGGACTGGGAGAGATTTACCAGGATGTTACCCTTTGGGGACTGGGAGAGATTTACCAGGATGTTACCCTTTGGGGGCTGGGAGAGATTTACCAGGATGTTACCCTTTGGGGACTGGGAGAGATTTACCAGAATGTTCCCCTTTGGGACTGGGAGAGATTTACCAGGATGTTACCCTTTGGGGACTGGGAGAGATTTACCAGGATGTTACCCTTTGGGTCCGGTAGAGATTTACCAGGATGTTACCCTTTGGGGACTGGGAGAGATTTACCAGGATGTTACTCTTTAGGGACTGGGAGAGATTTACCAGGATGTGACCCTTTGGGGACTGGCAGAGATTTACCAGGATGTTACCCTTTGGGGACTGGGAGAGATTTACCAGGATGTTACTCTTTGGGGGCTGGGAGAGATTTACCAGGATGTTACCCTTTGGGGACTGGGAGAGATTTACCAGGATGTTACCCTTCGGTGGGTGGGAGAGATTTACCAGGATGTTACCCTTTCGGACTGGGAGAGATTTACCAGGATGTTACCCTTTGGGGACTGGGAGAGATTTACCAGGATGTTACCCTTTGGGGACTGGGAGAGATTTACCAGGATGTTACCCTTTGGGGACTGGGAGAGATTTACCAGGATGTTACCCTTTGGGGGATATGAGAGATTTACCAGGATGTTACCCTTTGGGGACTGGGAGAAATTTACCAGGATGTTACCCCTTTGGGGACTGGGAGAGATTTACCAGCATGATACCCTTTGGGGACTGGGAGAGATTTAACAGGATGTTACCCTTTGGGGACTGGGAGAGATTTACCAGGATGTTACCATTTGGGGACTGGGAGAGATTTACCAGGATGTTACCCTTTGGGGACTGGGAGAGATTTACCAGGATGTTCCCCTCTGGGGCTGGGAGAGATTTACCAGGATGTTACCCTTTGGGGGCTGGGAGAGATTTACCAGGATGTTACCCTTTGGGGACTGGGAGAGATTTACCAGGATGTTACCCTTCGGTGGCTGGGAGAGATTTACCAGGATGTTACCCTTTCGGACTGGGAGAGATTTACCAGGATGTTTCCCTTTGGGGGCTGGGAGAGATTTACCAGGATGTTACCCTTTGGGGACTGGGAGAGATTTACCAGGATGTTACCCTTTGGGGACTGGGAGAGATTTACCAGGATGTTACCCTTTGGGACTGGGAGAGATTTACCAGGATGTTACTCTTTAGGGACTGGGAGAGATTTACTAGGATGTGACCCTTTGGGGACAGGGAGAGAATTACCAGGATGTTACCCTTTGGGGACTGGGAGAGATTTACCAGGATGTTACCCTTTGGAGCTGGGAGAGATTTACCAGGATGTTACCCTTTGGGGGCTGGGCAAGATTTACCAGGATGTTTCCGTTTGGGGAGTGGGAGAGATTTACCAGCATGTTACCCTTTGGGGACTGGGGGAGATTTACCAGGATGTTACACTTTGGGACTGGGAGAGACTTACCAGGATGTTACTCTTTAGGGACTGGGAGAGATTTACCAGGATGTGACCCTTTGGGGGCTGGGAGAGATTTACCAGGATGTTACCCTTTGGGACTGGGAGAGATTTACCAGGATGTTACCCTTTGGGGGCTGGGAGAGATTTACCAGGATGTTACCCTTTGGGGACTGGGAGAGATTTACCAGGATGTTACCCTTTGGGGACTGGGAGAGATTTACCAGGATGTTACCCTTTGGGGACTGGGAGAGATTTACCAGGATGTTACTCTTTAGGGACTGGGAGAGATTTACCAGGATGTGACCCCTTGGGGACAGGGAGAGATTTACCAGCATGTTACCCTTTGGGGACTGGGAGAGATTTACCAGGATGTTACCCTTTGGGGACTGGCAGAGATTTACCAGGATGTTACCCTTTGGGGACTGGGAGAGATTTACCAGGATGTTACCCTTTGAGGGCTGGGAGAGATTTACCAGGATGTTACCCTTTCGGACTGGGAGAGATTTAACAGGATGTTACCCTTTGGGGACTGGGAGAGATTTACCGGGATGTTTCCCTTTGGGACTGGGAGAGATTTACCAGGATGTTACTCTTTAGGGACTGGGAGAGATTTACCAGGATGTTACCCTTTGGGGACTGGGAGAGATTTACCAGGATGTTACCCTTTGGGGACTGGGAGAGATTTGCCTGGATGTTTCCCTTTGGGGGCTGGGAGAGATTTACCAGGATGTTACCCTTTGGGGACTGAGAGAGATTTACCAGGATGTTACCCTTTGGGGACTGGGAGAGATTTACCAGGATGTTACCCTTTGGGGACTGGGAGAGATTTACCAGGATGTTACCCTTTGGGACTGGGAGAGATTTACCAGGATGTTACCCTTTGGGGGCTGGGAGAGATTTACCAGGATGTTACACTTTGGGACTGGGAGAGATTTACCAGGATGTTACTCTTTAGGGACTGGGAGAGATTTACCAGGATGTGACCCTTTGGGGACAGGGAGAGATTTACCAGGATGTTACCCTTTGGGGACTGGGGGAGATTTACCAGGATGTTACCCTTTGGGGACTGGGAGAGATTTACCAGGATGTTACCCTTTGGGGGCTGGGCGAGATTTACCAGGATGTTACCCTTTGGGGAGTGGGAGAGATTTACCAGCATGCTACCCTTTGGGGACTGGGGGAGATTTACCAGGATGTTACCTTTTGGGGACTGGGAGAGATTTACCAGGATGTTACCCTTTGGGGGCTGGGAGAGATTTACCAGGATGTTACCCTTTGGGGACTGGGAGAGATTTACCAGGATGTTACTCTTTAGGGACTGGGAGAGATTTACCAGGATGTGACCCTTTGGGGACTGGGAGAGATTTACCAGGATGTTACCCTTTGGGGAGTGGGAGAGATTTACCAGGATGTTACCCTTTGGGGTTGGGAGAGATTTACCAGGATGTTACCCTTTGGGGACTGTGAGAGATTTACCAGGATGTTACCCTTTGGGACTGGGAGAGATTTACCAGGATGTTACCCTTTGGGGACTGGGAGAGATTTACCAGGATGTCACCCTTTAGGGACAGGGAGAGATTTTCAGGATGTTACCCTTTGGGGGCTGGGAGAGATTTACCAGGATGTTACCCTTTGGGGACTGGGAGAGATTTACCAGGATGTTACCCTTTGGGGACTGGGAGAGATTTACCAGGATGTTACCCTTTAGGGACTGGGAGAGATTTACCAGGATGTTACCCTTTGGGGACTGGGAGAGATTTACCAGGATGTTACCCTTTGGGGACTGGGAGAGATTTACCAGGATGTTACCCTTTGGGGACTGAGAGAGATTTACCAGGATGTTACCCTTTGGGACTGGGAGAGATTTACCAGGATGTTACCCTTTGGGGGCTGGGAGAGATTTACCAGGATGTTACCCTTTGGGGACTGGGAGAGATTTACCAGGATGTTACTCTTTAGGGACTGGGAGAGATTTACCAGGATGTTACCCTTTGGGGACTGGGGGAGATTTACCAGGATCTTACCCTTTGGGGACTGGGAGAGATTTACCAGGATGTTACCCTTTGGGCGCTGGGCGAGATTTACCAGGATGTTTCCCTTTGGGGACTGGGTGAGATTTACCAGGATGTTACCCTTTGGGGACTGGGAGAGATTTACCAGCATGCTATCCTTTGGGGACTGGGGGAGATTTACCAGGATGTTACCCTTTGGGGACTGGGAGAGATTTACCAGGATGTTACACTTCGGGGGCTGGGAAAGATTTACCAGGATGTTACACTTTCGGACTGGGAGAGATTTACCAGGATGTTACCCTTTGGGGGCTGGGAGAGATTTACCAGGATGTTACCCTTTGGGGGCTGGGAGAGATTTACCAGGATGTTACCCTTTGGGGACTGGGAGAGATTGACCAGGATGTTACCCTTTGGGGACTGGGAGAGATTTACCAGGATGTTACCCTTTGGGGACTGGGAGAGATTTACCAGGATGTTACCCTTTGGGGACTGGGAGAGATTTACCAGGATGTTACCCTTTGGGGACTGGGAGAGATTTACCAGGATGTTACCCTTTGGGGACTGGGAGAGATTTACCAGGATGTTACCCTTTGGGACTGGGAGAGATTTACCAGGATGTTAACCTTTGGGGAATGGGAGAGATTTACCAGGATGTTACCCTTTGGGACTGGGAGAGATTTACCAGGATGTTACTCTTTAGGGACTGGGAGAGATTTACTAGGATGTGACCCTTTGGGGACAGGGAGAGATTTACCAGGATGTTACCCTTTGGGGACTGGGAGAGATTTACCAGGATGTTACCCTTTGGAGCTGGGAGAGATTTACCAGGATGTTACCCTTTGGGGGCTGGGCAAGATTTACCAGGATGTTACCGTTTGGGGAGTGGGAGAGATTTACCAGCATGTTACCCTTTGGGGACTGGGGGAGATTTACCAGGATGTTACACTTTGGGACTGGGAGAGATTTACCAGGATGTTACTCTTTAGGGACTGGGAGAGATTTACCAGGATGTGACCCTTTGGGGACAGGGAGAGATTTACCAGGATGTTACCCTTTGGGGAATGGGGGAGATTTACCAGGATGTTACCCTTTGGGGACTGGGAGAGATTTACCAGGATGTTATCCTTTGGGGCTGGGAGAGATTTACCAGGATGTTACCCTTTGGGGTTGGGAGAGATTTACCAGGATGTTACCCTTTGGGGACTGTGAGAGATTTACCAGGATGTTACCCTTTGGGACTGGGAGAGATTTACCAGGATGTTACCCTTTGGGGACTGGGAGAGATTTACCAGGATGTTACCCTTTAGGGACAGGGAGAGATTTTCAGGATGTTACCCTTTGGGGGCTGGGAGAGATTTACCAGGATGTTACCCTTTGGGGACTGGGAGAGATTTCCCAGGATGTTACCCTTTGGGGACTGGGAGAGATTTACCAGGATGTTACCCTTTAGGGACTGGGAGTGATTTACCAGGATGTTACTCTTTGGGGACTGGGAGAGATTTACCAGGATGTTACCCTTTGGGGGCTGGGAGAGATTTACCAGGATGTTACCCTTTGGGGACTGGGAGAGATTTACCAGAATGTTCCCCTTTGGGACTGGGAGAGATTTACCAGGATGTTACCCTTTGGGGACTGGGAGAGATTTACCAGGATGTTACCCTTTGGGACTGCTAGAGATTTACCAGGATGTTACCCTTTGGGGACTGGGAGAGATTTACCAGGATGTTACTCTTTAGGGACTGGGAGAGATTTACCAGGATGTGACCCTTTGGGGACTGGGAGAGATTTACCAGGATGTTACCCTTTGGGGACTGGGAGAGATTTACCAGGATGTTACTCTTTGCGACTGGGAGAGATTTACCAGGATGTTACCCTTTGGGGGCTGGGAGAGATTTACCAGGATGTTACCCTTTGGGGACTGGGAGAGATTTACCAGGACGTTACCCTTCGGTGGCTGGGAGAGATTTACCAGGATGTTACCCTTTCGGACTGGGAGAGATTTACCAGGATGTTACCCTTTGGGGACTGGGAGAGATTTACCAGGATGTTACCCTTTGGGGACTGGGAGAGATTTACCAGGATGTTACCCTTTGGGGACTGGGAGAGATTTAACAGGATGTTACCCTTTGGGGGATATGAGAGATTTACCAGGATGTTACCCTTTGGGGACTGGGAGAGATTTACCAGGATGTTACCCCTTTGGGGACTGGGAGAGATTTACCAGGATGATACCCTTTGGGGACTGGGAGAGATTTACCAGGATGATACCCTTTGGGGACTGGGAGAGATTTACCAGGATGATACCCTTTGGGGACTGGGAGAGATTTACCAGGATGTTACCCTTTGGGGACTGGGAGAGATTTACCAGGATGTTACCCCTTTGGGGACTGGGAGAGATTTACCAGGATGATACCCTTTGGGGACTGGGAGAGATTTACCAGGATGTTACCCTTTGGGGACTGGGAGAGATTTACCAGGATGTTACCATTTGGGGACTGGGAGAGATTTACCAGGATGTTACCCTTTGGGGACTGGGAGAGATTTACCAGGATGTACCCCTCTGGGGCTGGGAGAGATTTACCAGGATGTTACCCTTTGGGGGCTGGGAGAGATTTACCAGGATGTTACCCTTTGGGGACTGGGAGAGATTTACCAGGATGTTACCCTTCGGTGGCTGGGAGAGATTTACCAGGATGTTACCCTTTCGGACTGGGAGAGATTTACCAGGATGTTTCCCTTTGGGGGCTGGGAGAGATTTACCAGGATGTTACCCTTTGGGGACTGGGAGAGATTTACCAGGATGTTACCCTTTGGGGACTGGGAGAGATTTACCAGGATGTTACCCTTTGGGACTGGGAGAGATTTACCACGATTTTACTCTTTAGGGACTGGGAGAGATTTACCAGGATGTGACCCTTTGTGGACAGGGAGAGATTTACCAGGATGTTACCCTTTGGGGGCTGGGAGAGATTTACCAGGATGTTACCCTTTGGGGGCTGGGAGAGATTTACCAGGATGTTACCCTTTGGGGACTGGGAGAGATTGACCAGGATGTTACCCTTTGGGGGCTGGGAGAGATTTACCAGGATGTTACCCTTTGGGGACTGGGAGAGATTTACCAGGATGTTACCCTTTGGGGACTGGGAGAGATTTACCAGGATGTTACCCTTTGGGGACTGGGAGAGATTTACCAGGATGTTACCCTTTGGGGACTGGGAGAGATTTACCAGGATGTTACCCTTTGGGGACTGGGAGAGATTTACCAGGATGTTACCCTTTGGGACTGGGAGAGATTTACCAGGATGTTAACCTTTGGGGAATGGGAGAGATTTACCAGGATGTTACCCTTTGGGACTGGGAGAGATTTACCAGGATGTTACTCTTTAGGGACTGGGAGAGATTTACTAGGATGTGACCCTTTGGGGACAGGGAGAGATTTACCAGGATGTTACCCTTTGGGGACTGGGAGAGATTTACCAGGATGTTACCCTTTGGAGCTGGGAGAGATTTACCAGGATGTTACCCTTTGGGGGCTGGGCAAGATTTACCAGGATGTTACCGTTTGGGGAGTGGGAGAGATTTACCAGCATGTTACCCTTTGGGGACTGGGGGAGATTTACCAGGATGTTACACTTTGGGACTGGGAGAGATTTACCAGGATGTTACTCTTTAGGGACTGGGAGAGATTTACCAGGATGTGACCCTTTGGGGACAGGGAGGGATTTACCAGGATGTTACCCTTTGGGGAATGGGGGAGATTTACCAGGATGTTACCCTTTGGGGACTGGGAGAGATTTACCAGGATGTTACCCTTTGGGGCTGGGAGAGATTTACCAGGATGTTACCCTTTGGGGTTGGGAGAGATTTACCAGGATGTTACCCTTTGGGGACTGTGAGAGATTTACCAGGATGTTACCCTTTGGGACTGGGAGAGATTTACCAGGATGTTACCCTTTGGGGACTGGGAGAGATTTACCAGGATGTTACCCTTTAGGGACAGGGAGAGATTTTCAGGATGTTACCCTTTGGGGGCTGGGAGAGATTTACCAGGATGTTACCCTTTGGGGACTGGGAGAGATTTCCCAGGATGTTACCCTTTGGGGACTGGGAGAGATTTACCAGGATGTTACCCTTTAGGGACTGGGAGAGATTTACCAGGATGTTACTCTTTGGGGACTGGGAGAGATTTACCAGGATGTTACCCTTTGGGGGCTGGGAGAGATTTACCAGAATGTTCCCCTTTGGGACTGGGAGAGATTTACCAGGATGTTACCCTTTGGGGACTGGGAGAGATTTACCAGGATGTTACCCTTTGGGACTGCTAGAGATTTACCAGGATGTTACCCTTTGGGGACTGGGAGAGATTTACCAGGATGTTACTCTTTAGGGACTGGGAGAGATTTACCAGGATGTGACCCTTTGGGGACTGGGAGAGATTTACCAGGATGTTACCCTTTGGGGACTGGGAGAGATTTACCAGGATGTTACCCTTTGGGACTGGGAGAGATTTACCAGGATGTTACTCTTTGCGACTGGGAGAGATTTACCAGGATGTTACCCTTTGGGGGCTGGGAGAGATTTACCAGGATGTTACCCTTTGGGGACTGGGAGAGATTTACCAGGACGTTACCCTTCGGTGGCTGGGAGAGATTTACCAGGATGTTACCCTTTCGGACTGGGAGAGATTTACCAGGATGTTACCCTTTGGGGACTGGGAGAGATTTACCAGGATGTTACCCTTTGGGGACTGGGAGAGATTTACCAGGATGTTACCCTTTGGGGACTGGGAGAGATTTAACAGGATGTTACCCTTTGGGGGATATGAGAGATTTACCAGGATGTTACCCTTTGGGGACTGGGAGAGATTTACCAGGATGTTACCCCTTTGGGGACTGGGAGAGATTTACCAGGATGATACCCTTTGGGGACTGGGAGAGATTTACCAGGATGATACCCTTTGGGGACTGGGAGAGATTTACCAGGATGATACCCTTTGGGGACTGGGAGAGATTTACCAGGATGTTACCCTTTGGGGACTGGGAGAGATTTACCAGGATGTTACCCCTTTGGGGACTGGGAGAGATTTACCAGGATGATACCCTTTGGGGACTGGGAGAGATTTACCAGGATGTTACCCTTTGGGGACTGGGAGAGATTTACCAGGATGTTACCATTTGGGGACTGGGAGAGATTTACCAGGATGTTACCCTTTGGGGACTGGGAGAGATTTACCAGGATGTACCCCTCTGGGGCTGGGAGAGATTTACCAGGATGTTACCCTTTGGGGGCTGGGAGAGATTTACCAGGATGTTACCCTTTGGGGACTGGGAGAGATTTACCAGGATGTTACCCTTCGGTGGCTGGGAGAGATTTACCAGGATGTTACCCTTTCGGACTGGGAGAGATTTACCAGGATGTTTCCCTTTGGGGGCTGGGAGAGATTTACCAGGATGTTACCCTTTGGGGACTGGGAGAGATTTACCAGGATGTTACCCTTTGGGGACTGGGAGAGATTTACCAGGATGTTACCCTTTGGGACTGGGAGAGATTTACCACGATTTTACTCTTTAGGGACTGGGAGAGATTTACCAGGATGTGACCCTTTGGGGACAGGGAGAGATTTACCAGGATGTTACCCTTTGGGGGCTGGGAGAGATTTACCAGGATGTTACCCTTTGGGGGCTGGGAGAGATTTACCAGGATGTTACCCTTTGGGGACTGGGGGAGATTTACCAGGATGTTACCCTTTGGGGACTGGGAGAGATTTACCAGGATGTTACCCTTTGGGGGCTGGGAGAGATTTACCAGGATGTTACCCTTTGGGGGCTGGGAGAGATTTACCAGGATGTTACCCTTTGGGGACTGGGGGAGATTTACCAGGATGTTACCCTTTGGGGACTGGGAGAGATTTACCAGGATGTTACCCTTTGGGGGCTGGGAGAGATTTACCAGGATGTTACCCTTTGGGGACTGGGGGAGATTTACCAGGATGTTACCCTTTGGGGACTGGGAGAGATTTACCAGGATGTTACCCTTTGGGGGCTGGGAGAGATTTACCAGGATGTTACCTTTGGGGACTGGGAGAGATTTACCAGGATGTTACCCTTTGGGGACTGGGAGAGATTTACCAGGATGTTACCCTTTGGGGCTGGGAGAGATTTACCAGGATGTTACCCTTTGGGGTTGGGAGAGATTTACCAGGATGTTACCCTTTGGGGGCTGGGCGAGATTTACCAGGATGTTACCCTTTGGGGACTGGGAGAGATTTACCAGGATGTTACCCTTTGGGGCTGGGAGAGATTTACCAGGATGTTACCCTTTGGGGTTGGGAGAGATTTACCAGGATGTTACCCTTTGGGGACTGTGAGAGATTTACCAGGATGTTACCCTTTGGGACTGGGAGAGATTTACCAGGATGTTACCCTTTGGGGACTGGGAGACATTTACCAGGATGTTACCCTTTAGGGACAGGGAGAGATTTTCAGGATGTTACCCTTTGGGGGCTGGGAGAGATTTACCAGGATGTTACCCTTTGGGGACTGGGAGAGATTTACCAGGATGTTACCCTTTGGGGACTGGGAGAGATTTACCAGGATGTTACCCTTTAGGGACTGGGAGAGATTTACCAGGATGTTACCCTTTGGGGACTGGGAGAGATTTACCAGGAAGTTACCCTTTGGGGGCTGGGAGAGATTTACCAGGATGTTACCCTTTGGGGACTGGGAGAGATTTACCAGAATGTTCCCCTTTGGGACTGGGAGAGATTTACCAGGATGTTACCCTTTGGGGACTGGGAGAGATTTACCAGGATGTTACCCTTTGGGACTGGGAGAGATTTACCAGGATGTTACCCTTTGGGGACTGGGAGAGATTTACCAGGATGTTACTCTTTAGGGACTGGGAGAGATTTACCAGGATGTGACCCTTTGGGGACTGGCAGAGATTTACCAGGATGTTACCCTTTGGGGACTGGGAGAGATTTACCAGGATGTTACTCTTTGGGACTGGGAGAGATTTACCAGGATGTTACCCTTTGGGGGCTGGGAGAGATTTACCAGGATGTTACCCTTTGGGGACTGGGAGAGATTTACCAGGATGTTACCCTTCGGTGGCTGGGAGAGATTTACCAGGATGTTACCCTTTCGGACTGGGAGAGATTTACCAGGATGTTACCCTTTGGGGACTGGGAGAGATTTACCAGGATGTTACCCTTTGGGGACTGGGAGAGATTTACCAGGATGTTACCCTTTGGGGACTGGGAGAGATTTACCAGGATGTTACCCTTTGGGGGATATGAGAGATTTACCAGGATGTTACCCTTTGGGGACTGGGAGAGATTTACCAGGATGTTACCCCTTTGGGGACTGGGAGAGATTTACCAGGATGATACCCTTTGGGGACTGGGAGAGATTTACCAGGATGTTACCCTTTGGGGACTGGGAGAGATTTACCAGGATGTTACCATTTGGGGACTGGGAGAGATTTACCAGGATGTTATCCTTTGGGGACTGGGAGAGATTTACCAGGATGTTCCCCTCTGGGGCTGTGAGAGATTTACCAGGATGTTACCCTTTGGGGGCTGGGAGAGATTTACCAGGATGTTACCCTTTGGGGACTGGGAGAGATTTACCAGGATGTTACCCTTCGGTGGCTGGGAGAGATTTACCAGGATGTTACCCTTTCGGACTGGGAGAGATTTACCAGGATGTTTCCCTTTGGGGGCTGGGAGAGATTTACCAGGATGTTACCCTTTGGGGACTGGGAGAGATTTACCAGGATGTTACCCTTTGGGGACTGGGAGAGATTTACCAGGATGTTACCCTTTGGGACTGGGAGAGATTTACCACGATTTTACTCTTTAGGGACTGGGAGAGATTTACCAGGATGTTCCCCTTTGGGGGCTGGGAGAGATTTACCAGGATGTTACCCTTTGGGGACTGGGAGAGATTTACCAGGATGTTACCCTTTGGGGACTGGGAGAGATTTACCAGGATGTTACCCTTTGGGGACTGGGGGAGATTTACCAGGATGTTACCCTTTGGGGACTGGGAGAGATTTACCAGGATGTTACCCTTTGGGGGCTGGGAGAGATTTACCAGGATGTTACCCTTTGGGGGCTGGGCGAGATTTACCAGGATGTTACCCTTTGGGGACTGGGAGAGATTTACCAGGATGTTACCCTTTGAGGGCTGGGAGAGATTTACCAGGATGTTACCCTTTCGGACTGGGAGAGATTTAACAGGATGTTACCCTTTTGGGACTGGGAGAGATTTACCGGGATGTTTCCCTTTGGGACTGGGAGAGATTTACCAGGATGTTACCCTTTGGGGACTGGGAGAGATTTACCAGGATGTTACTCTTTAGGGACTGGGAGAGATTTACCAGGATGTTACCCTTTGGGGACTGGGGGAGATTTACCAGGATCTTACCCTTTGGGGACTGGGAGAGATTTACCAGGATGTTACCCTTTGGGCGCTGGGCGAGATTTACCAGGATGTTTCCCTTTGGGGACTGGGCGAGATTTACCAGGATGTTACCCTTTGGGGACTGGGAGAGATTTACCAGCATGCTATCCTTTGGGGACTGGGGGAGATTTACCAGAATGTTACCCTTTGGGGACTGGGAGAGATTTACCAGGATGTTACCCTTCGGGGGCTGGGAAATAATTACCAGGATGTTACACTTTCGGACTGGGAGAGATTTACCAGGATGTTACCCTTTGGGGGCTGGGAGAGATTTACCAGGATGTTACCCTTTGGGGGCTGTGAGAGATTTACCAGCATGTTACCCTTTGGGGGCTGGGAGAGATTTACCAGGATGTTACCCTTTGGGGACTGGGAGAGATTGACCAGGATGTTACCCTTTGGGGACTGGGAGAGATTTACCAGGATGTTACCCTTTGGGGACTGGGAGAGATTTACCAGGATGTTACCCTTTGGGGACTGGGAGAGATTTACCAGGATGTTACCCTTTGGGGACTGGGAGATATTTACCAGGATGTTACCCTTTGGGGACTGGGAGAGATTTACCAGGATGTTACCCTTTGGGACTGGGAGAGATTTACCAGGATGTTAACCTTTGGGGAATGGGAGAGATTTACCAGGATGTTACCCTTTGGGACTGGGAGAGATTTACCAGGATGTTACTCTTTAGGGACTGGGAGAGATTTACTAGGATGTGACCCTTTGGGGACAGGGAGAGATTTACCAGGATGTTACCCTTTGGGGACTGGGAGAGATTTACCAGGATGTTACCCTTTGGAGCTGGGAGAGATTTACCAGGATGTTACCCTTTGGGGGCTGGGCAAGATTTACCAGGATGTTACCGTTTGGGGAGTGGGAGAGATTTACCAGCATGTTACCCTTTGGGGACTGGGGGAGATTTACCAGGATGTTACTCTTTAGGGACTGGGAGAGATTTACCAGGATGTTACCGTTTGGGGGCTGGGAGAGATTTACCAGGATGTTACCCTTTGGGACTGGGAGAGATTTACCAGGATGTTACCCTTTGGGGGCTGGGAGAGATTTACCAGGATGTTACCCTTTGGGGACTGGGAGAGATTTACCAGGATGTTACCCTTTGGGGACTGGGAGAGATTTACCAGGATGTTACCCTTTGGGGACTGGGAGAGATTTACCAGGATGTTACTCTTTAGGGACTGGGAGAGATTTACCAGGATGTGACCCCTTGGGGACAGGGAGAGATTTACCAGCATGTTACCCTTTGGGGACTGGGAGAGATTTACCAGGATGTTTCCCTTTGGGGACTGGGAGAGATTTACCAGGATGTTACCCTTTGGGGACTGGGAGAGATTTACCAGGATGTTACCCTTTGAGGGCTGGGAGAGATTTACCAGGATGTTACCCTTTCGGACTGGGAGAGATTTAACAGGATGTTACCCTTTGGGGACTGGGAGAGATTTACCGGGATGTTTCCCTTTGGGACTGGGAGAGATTTACCAGGATGTTACTCTTTAGGGACTGGGAGAGATTTACCAGGATGTTACCCTTTGGGGACTGGGAGAGATTTACCAGGATGTTACCCTTTGGGGACTGGGAGAGATTTGCCTGGATGTTTCCCTTTGGGGGCTGGGAGAGATTTACCAGGATGTTACCCTTTGGGGACTGAGAGAGATTTACCAGGATGTTACCCTTTGGGGACTGGGAGAGATTTACCAGGATGTTACCCTTTGGGGACTGGGAGAGATTTACCAGGATGTTACCCTTTGGGACTGGGAGAGATTTACCAGGATGTTACCCTTTGGGGGCTGGGAGAGATTTACCAGGATGTTACACTTTGGGACTGGGAGAGATTTACCAGGATGTTACTCTTTAGGGACTGGGAGAGATTTACCAGGATGTGACCCTTTGGGGACAGGGAGAGATTTACCAGGATGTTACCCTTTGGGGGCTGGGCGAGATTTACCAGGATGTTACCCTTTGGGGAGTGGGAGAGATTTACCAGCATGCTACCCTTTGGGGACTGGGGGAGATTTACCAGGATGTTACCCTTTGGGGACTGGGAGAGATTTACCAGGATGTTACCCTTTGGGGGCTGGGAGAGATTTACCAGGATGTTACCCTTTGGGGACTGGGAGAGATTTACCAGGATGTTACTCTTTAGGGACTGGGAGAGATTTACCAGGATGTGACCCTTTGGGGACTGGGAGAGATTTACCAGGATGTTACCCTTTGGGGAGTGGGAGAGATTTACCAGGATGTTACCCTTTGGGGTTGGAAGAGATTTACCAGGATGTTACCCTTTGGGGACTGTGAGAGATTTACCAGGATGTTACCCTTTGGGACTGGGAGAGATTTACCAGGATGTTACCCTTTGGGGACTGGGAGAGATTTACCAGGATGTCACCCTTTAGGGACAGGGAGAGATTTTCAGGATGTTACCCTTTGGGGGCTGGGAGAGATTTACCAGGATGTTACCCTTTGGGGACTGGGAGAGATTTACCAGGATGTTACCCTTTGGGGACTGGGAGAGATTTACCAGGATGTTACCCTTTAGGGACTGGGAGAGATTTACCAGGATGTTACCCTTTGGGGACTGGGAGAGATTTACCAGGATGTTACCCTTTGGGGACTGGGAGAGATTTACCAGGATGTTACCCTTTGGGGACTGGGAGAGATTTACCAGGATGTTCCCCTTTGGGGGTTGGGAGAGATTTACCAGGATGTTCCCCTTTGGGGACTGGGAGAGATTTACCAGGATGTTACCCTTTGGGGACTGGGAGCGATTTACCAGGATGTTACCCTTTGGGGACTGGGAGAGATTTACCAGGATGTTACCATTTGGGGGCTGGGAGAGATTTACCAGGATGTTACCCTTTGGGGGCTGGGAGAGACTTACCAGGATGTTACCCTTTGGGGACTGGGAGAGATTTACCAGGATGTTACCCTTTGGGGACTGGGAGAGATTTACCAGGATGTTACCCTTTGGGGACTGGGAGAGATTTACCAGGATGTTACCCTTTGGGGACTGGGAGAGATTTACCAGGATGTTACCCTTTGGGGACTGGGAGAGATTTACCAGGATGTTACCCTTTGGGGACTGGGAGAGATTTACCAGGATGTTACCCTTTGGGACTGGGAGAGATTTACCAGGATGTTACCCTTTGGGACTGGGAGAGATTTACCAGGATGTTACCCAGAGGGATAGAGGAGGGTGGTGGGGTTGACGATGTGTTTACTCGGGGGGGGGTGGGGCATGTGGAACCGGCTGCCTGGGAGGGTTGGGAGAGGCAGAACCCCCCCGCCCCCATCCCCACCCCACATCAGTGTAGGAGGGCTTCAATGAGAACTGGGGATACTGTGGGCTGAGAGACCTGGGGGTTAGCATTGTGAGGTGGGGGCGTGTGTGGGGTGAGGGGGTAATTGTCGCTCCCTGGTGCAGACTCGATTTGGCATAACCTGGGCAGTGGACATCGATGACTCCATGTCTCTGAGTGCCCCTTTGTGACCTTTCCCCCTTCGTGACCTCGCCATCCCGCCCTGTGCTGACCCACGCCCTTTCACCTTTGGCCCCTCCCTCTGCCACCGCTTAATCGATGACCTGCGACCCTTGGCCCTCTGAGCCCCACCTCTCTCTACCACTTTGCCTGCCACTCTCTACCTTCACTCCTTGCCCTCTGACCTCTCTCTATCTCCTTACTCGCCAGTGACCCTTACCCTTTGCCCTCCAACCCCTTTCTCTCCTTGCCTGTCAATGACCTCTACCCCTTGCCCTTTGATCTCTCCCTCACCAGTGACCCTTACCCTTTGCCCTCCAACCCCTTTCTCTCCTTGCCTGTCGATGACCTCTACCCCTTGCTCTTTGATCTCTCCCTCACCAGTGACCCTTGCCCTTTGCCCTCCAACCCCTCTCTCTCCACCACTTCGCCTGCCTGATGACCCTCACCCTTTGCCCTCCGAGCCCTCTCTCTATCGCTTCGCCTGCCAATGACCTTCACCCCTTGCCCTCTGACCTCCCTCCATCTCCTCACTCACCAGGAACCCTCACCCTTTGCCCTCCAATGCCTCTCTCTCTATACCTCACTACTTGCCCTTTGACCTCCCTCTATCGCCTCACTCGCCAGTGACCCTTGTCCTTTACCCTCTGACCTTCTCTCTCTCTCTCTCTCTCTCTATTTCCTCACTCGTCTACGACACTCGCTTGTTCAACGGTGCCTCGTGACCTCTGACCTCACTCCCTACGTCCCCACAACTGTTGCCTAGTGACGATCCATCTGACCAATCTCTCTCTCTCTCTCTCTCTCTCTCTGTTTGAATTCCAACCCCTCACCCCACCCACCCCGCCCTGTGGCAGCCAAGAAGGTCAGTGTGGGTGCCATGGAGATGCAGCCGCTGAGCAGCGCTGACGGGAGTGAGGTGGTAGTGCGGGAAAAGAAGAAGGCCCACACGCCCAAGAAGGAGAAGTCGGTGTTGCAGGGCAAACTCACCAACCTGGCCGGTCAGATCGGGAAGGCGGGTAAGCAGGTCGCAAGATAGCTGCCACAGTAGGCCGCAAAATGGCCGCCACGACAGGCCCCAAGATGGCCGCCTTGATAGGCCTCATGATGGCCATTTCGATAGGCCGCAAGATGGCCGCCCCAATGTGGGACCTCCACAGGGGAGCAGTAGAGTGTGTTAGGAAAGAACGGTTGGCTGGGGGGGGTGAAACGGTGGGCGAACCAGGTCAACGTACTCCCCTCCCCCTCTCACTGCCAATTACCCCCCAACACTCCCCTCCCCCTCTCACTGCCAATTACCCCCCAACCCCCCCTCCCCCTCTCACTGCCAATTACCCCCCAACACCCCCTCCCCCTCTCACTGCCAATTACCCCCCAACCCCCCCTCCCCCTCTCACTGCCAATTACCCCCCCACACCCCCTCCCCCTCTCACTGCCAATTACCCCCCAACACCCCCTCCCCCTCTCACTGCCAATTACCCCCCAACCCCCCCTCCCCCTCTCACTGCCAATTACCCCCCAACACCCCCTCCCCATCTCACTGCCAATTACCCCCCAACACCCCCTCCCCCTCTCACTGCCAATTACCCCCCAACACCCCCTCCCCATCTCACTGCCAATTACCCCCCAACACCCCCTCCCCCTCTCACTGCCAATTACCCCCCTCACTCCCCTCCCCCTCTCACTGCCAATTACCCCCTCACTCCCCTCCCCCTCTCACTGCCAATTACCCCCAACACCCCCTCCCCATCTCACTGCCAATTACCCCCACACCCCCTCCCCCTCTCACTGCCAATTACCCCACACACCACCTCCCCCTCTCACTGCCAATTACCCCCAACACCCCCTCCCCCTCTCACTGCCAATTACCCCCCAACACCCCCTCCCCCTCTCACTGCCAATTACCCCCACACCCCCTCCCCCTCTCACTGCCAATTACCCCCCAACACCCCCTCCCCATCTCACTGCCAATTACCCCCCCACTCCCCTCCCCCTCTCACTGCCAATATCCCCCCCACTCCCCTCCCCCTCTCACTGCCAATTACCCCCCAACACCCCCTCCCCATCTCACTGCCAATTACCCCCCAACACCCCCTCCCCATCTCACTGCCAATTACCCCCCCACTCCCCTCCCCCTCTCACTGCCAATTACCCCCCACACTCCCCTCCCCTTCTCACTGCCAGTTACCCCCCAACACCCCCTCCCTATCTCACTGCCAATTACCCCCCACTCTCCCCTCCCCCTCTCACTGCCAATTAGCCCCCAACACCCCCTCCCCCTCTCACTGCCAATTACCCCCCACACTCCCCTTCCCCTCTCACTGCCAATTACCCCCCCACACCCCCTCCCCTCTCACTGCCAATTACCCCCCACACCCCCTCCCCCTCTCACTGCCAATTACCCCCCAACACCCCCTCCCCAACTCACTGCCAATTACCCCCCAACACCCCCTCCCCCTCTCACTGCCAATTACCCCCCACACCCCCTCCCCCTCTCACTGCCAATTACCCCCAACACCCCCTCCCATCTCACTGCCAATTACCCCCCCACTCCCCTCCCCCTCTCACTGCCAATATCCCCCCAAACCCCCCTCCCCTTCTCACTGCCAGTTACCCCCCACACTCCCCTCCCCCTCTCACTGCCAATTACCCCCCACACTCCCCTCCCCCTCTCACTGCCAATTACCCCCCAACACCCCCTCCCCCTCTCACTGCAATTACCCCCCACACTCCCCTCCCCCTCTCACTGCCAATTACCCCCCACACCCCCTCCCCTTCTCACTGCCAGTTACCCCCCACACCCCCTTCCCATCTCACTGCCAATTACCCCCACACTCCCCTCCCCCTCTCACTGCCAATTACCCCCACACTCCCCTCCCCCTCTCACTGCCAATTACCCCCCAACACCCCCTCCCCCTCTCACTGCCAATTACCCCCCAACACCCCCTCCCCCTCTCACTGCCAATTACCCCCCAACACCCCCTCCCCATCTCACTGCCAATTACCCCCACACACCCCTCCCCCTCTCACTGCCAATTACCCCCCACACTCCCCTCCCCATCTCACTGCCAATTACCCCCCACACTCCCCTCCCCCTCTCACTGCCAATTACCCCCCAACACCCCCTCCCCCTCTCACTGCCAATTACCCCCCACACCCCCTCCCCCTCTCACTGCCAATTACCCCCCCTCACTCCCCTCCCCCTCTCACTGCCAATTACCCCCCAACACCCCCTCCCCCTCTCACTGCCAATTACCCCACACTCCCCTCCCCTCTCACTGCCAATTACCCCCCAACACCCCCTCCCCCTCTCACTGCCAATTACCCCCCCCACACTCCCCTCCCCCTCTCACTGCCAATTACCCCCCAACACCCCCTCCCCCTCTCACTGCCAATTACCCCCCACACCCCCTCCCCCTCTCACTGCCAATTACCCCCCAACACCCCCTCCCCCTCTCACTGCCAATTACCCCCACACTCCCCTCCCCCTCTCACTGCCAATTACCCCACACTCCCCTCCCCCTCTCACTGCCAATTACCCCACACTCCCCTCCCCTCTCACTGCCAATTACCCCCCAACACCCCCTCCCCTCTCACTGCCAATTACCCCCCAACATCCCCTCCCCAACTCACTGCCAATTACCCCCCAACATCCCCTCCCCAACTCACTGCCAATTACCCCCCACACCCCGTCCCCTTCTCACTGCCAATTACCCCCCACACCCCCCTCCCCCTCTCACTGCCAATTACCCCCCCACACTCCCCTCCCCCTCTCACTGCCAATTACCCCCCCACACTCCCCTCCCCCTCTCACTGCCAATTACCCCCACACTCCCTCCCCATCTCACTGCCAATTACCCCCCACACTCCCCTCCCCCTCTCACTGCCAATTACCCCCCACACTCCCCTCCCCCTCTCACTGCCAATTACCCCCCAACACCCCCTCCCCCTCTCACTGCCAATTACCCCCCCACACTCCCCTCCCCATCTCACTGCCAATTACCCCCCCCACCCCCTCCCAATCTCTCCAGCTGCCTTCCTGAACTGCTGTTGCCTCCTTAGGGAGGGGAGGGGTACAGGGACTCAGTTCCCCCTCCACTGTTAAGGGGGGGGGAGTCCTCGGATTCTGACCCCTAATGAACACCATTTGTCGTTCCCGCTCGGGATAGGGTTGGGAGGGGCAGGGTTGGTCTCGGAGGGGAACCTGCAGGGGGGTGGTGCTCCCCTTGTCCTTTTGGGAGGGCGTCGAGGGTAGAGGGAGTTGGGTTGGGAAGGTGCTGTCGGAGGAGAGTCGCTGCAGTGTGTCCTGGAGATGGTCACACTTCTGCCCCTCTGCGTCGGTGCTTGAGAGAGGAAGTGTTGGAGCTCAGCCGGGCATTCCTAATGAGCCCGGCTACCTCGAGGGGAGGGAGGGAGTGTTGGAGCTCAGCCTGGCATTCCTAATGAGCCCAGCTACCTCGGGGGGTGTTGGGAGGGAGTGTTGGAGCTCAGCCAGGCATTCCTAATGAGCCCAGCTACCTCAGGGGGTGGTGGGAGGGAGTGTTGGAGCTCAGCCGGGCATTCCTAATGAGCCCAGCTACCTCGGGGGGTGGTGGGAGGGAGTGTTGGAGCTCAGCCTGGCATTCCTAATGAGCCCAGCTACCTCGGGGGGTGGTGGGAGGGAGTGTTGGAGCTCAGCCGGGCATTCCTAATGAGCCCAGCTACCTCGGGGGTGGGAGGGAGTGTTGGAGCTCAGCCAGGCATTCCTAATGAGCCCAGCTACCTCGGGGGGGTGGGAGGGAGGGAGTGTTGGACCTCAGCCGGGCATTCCTAATGAGCCCAGCTACCTCGGGGGTGGGAGGGAGGGAGGGAGTGTTGAAGCTCAGCCGGGCATTCCTAATGAGCCCAGCTCCCTTGGGGGGTGGTGGGAGGGAGGGAGTGTTGGAGCTCAGCCGGGCATTCCTAATGAGCCCAGC